>NC_134354.1:785525384-785600384 GCF_048569485.1 Anomaloglossus baeobatrachus | reverse complement strand
AGCTGCACTCACTATTCTGCTGGTGCAGTCACTGTGTACATACATTACATTACTGATCCTGAGTTACGTCCTGTATTATACTCCAGAGCTGCACTCACTATTCTGCTGGTGCAATCTGTGTACATACATTACATTACTGATCCTGAGTTACCTCCTGTATTATACCCCAGAGCTGCACTCACTATTCTGCTGGTGCAATCTGTGTACATACATTACATTACTGATCCTGAGTTACCTCCTATATTATACTCCAGAGCTGCACTCACTATTCTGCTGGTGCAGTCACTGTGTACATAATTACATTACTGATCCTGAGTTACCTCCTATATTATACTCCAGAGCTGCACTCACTATTCTGCTGGTGCAGTCACTGTGTACATACATTACATTACTGATCCTCAGTTACATCCTGTATTAGGAGCTTTGGAAAGCTGAGCACTATATACAGAAGCCCATACTTGGCCAGTAGTATACGCTATATACAGCACATCACACAACATACGTCCCTTTACATGTAGTGTAAATAAATGTTACCATTCACTTGCAGCAAGCAGAGGCCATAGAAATGGTGTTGAGGTGGTGAACACGGCGCCCGGTGTGGGGGATGGGAGGCAGATACAGCGATATCTGACAGATTGATGGGAGAGGGCGTCAGTGACAGGTGTATATTGCTGTGCGGTATTATATGATCCGCGGAAAGACACAATCGCCCTCATCATCCGCTCTCAGCGCTATTATTCCCCCATCACACATCACACAGCCTGGAGAATAGGAAGCGCTCGTCCTAATGAAATACTTTCCTCGCTTCCTTTACAACTGTCAGCTGCAGAAAACCCCGCACACGGCAGAATATTAAATTATGGGGTCTTTAAAGGGAACCCCCCCTATTAATGTGTGCGTCCGGCGCCTCCGTCCACCATTCATGGCTGTGTAATGCGGCTTCTCTGCAGAGCACTTGGTCTCACTTTGTGTGAAAGTTTCCGTAGGATCAAATTCTCCAAGCGAAGTCACGGAAGTATCGTCTGTTTTTTGTTTTTCAGCGACCCTCCTGATGAAGCAAGCGTGGCCACAGACTCCGTCCTCATCCTGCACCACCGAGGGCACGTTCCACCTTCCCGTGGATTCTGGGACGGAGAACCGGACTTACCAAGCCTCTTCTGCCGCATTCAGTAAGTGCATGGATGTATTAGCTTTCACTACACTGCAAAGTGACCTGCTAACGACGGACCCCTCGATTCTCCGTCATCACCCTGATGCTTCGGTTATGCCGACGTTCCCGTGCAGCGCTCACTTTATTTTTTTTCGTTTTGTTCATTTTTATTTTGCATTAAACACTTTAGATGCTGCGGCCGCCATTGATTGCAGCATCTGAGGGGGTTAGTACAAAAGGCACCATTATGGCCATTGAGCTCCCAGCAGTATATATTGACACATCCCGTTAAGGTGGTACCTCTAGTGGTATAGCCAGTAACTTTCCGCCACGTATAGAGGACACTTTGTATTTCTTGTATGCTGTATGTCCAGCACACAGTTATCCTCTGTTCAGGTCACCAGACCCCTCCCCTCCTCTAGGGGGCGCTCACTGGAAACAGATTTCTATAAACTGCTTATTAACCTGTCCTCTGTTTTCTCCCTTCCTTCCTCCCACAGGGTACACCGCCGCCGGCACCCCCTACAAAGTCCCCCCGGCTCAGAGTAACAGCGCCCCACCACCATACTCCCCTTCACCAAACCCCTACCAAACGGCGATGTATCCCATCAGAAGTGCCTACCCACAGCAGAACCTATATGCCCAGGTAAGAGCTCCGCTACTCTGTGCAGGAATTTGGGGATTTATTCGGATTTTCACTATGTTGAATATTAAACTTGCGGTACTGTGATATATTCAGTGCCCCCTACAGCCTGTCAGAAGAATCGACAATTGTCTGTCTGCAACCAGTTCACGACCAAGCATGTTTTTTTACAATTTTTTTTTTTGTTTTCTGGGGTCCTGTATATATTTATCCCCTTCACGACCAATGACTGATATATCCGTCATGGATCGTGTGAGGTTAATCCCCGCCCCCTGCCGTGGGCAGGTCACGGCGATCCGCACACATATCCACTGTTTTCAACAGCTGACATGTGTGCCTGCATGTTATGAATGGAATCGCTTCCACCCGCAACATTTAACCCCTTACATCTCGCTGCCAAAATCTGGCAGCGAGATGTATATGTGCGTGGCCATTACTTTCACTTACCGCCGCCGCCACCACCGGAAGTCACGTGCGTGATCATGTTACTTTTGGTGGTTGCCATGGTAGCACAGGGTCATGTGGTAAAGCCAGTAGCTAACATGAGTCACTTTCTCTCAGTGCCATCACGGAGCGTAAAGCAGCGTATCTGCAGATCTCTGCTCTGTAGCGGAGATCAGCAGATAGGGCAGAGCGATGGGATTGTTGATCCATATAGATCCCTAGGGGGACTAGTAAACTAAAAAAAAAAAAAAAAAAGTTTTAAAAAAAACAAAAAACCTAAGTTCAAATCACTCCCCTTTCGCCCCATTGAAAATTAAAGGGTTAAAAAAATATACACATATTTGGTATTGCTGCGTTCAGAAACGCCTGATCTATCAAACTGTAAAATCAAATAATCTGATCAGTTAACGACGTAGCATCAAAAAATGGCAAACGAAAAAAGTTTTGCGCAAAATGCAATAACAGGCGATCAAAACAAAGCATCTGCCCAAAAATGGTACCAATAGAAAAATCAGCTTGAGACGCAAAAAATAAGCCATCACTGAGCCATAGATCCCAAAAAAATGAGAACTCTACGGGTTTTGGAAAATGGCGCAAAATATGTGCCATTTTTATTGGACAAACGTGTGATTTTTATTTTTTTTTAACCCCTTAGATACAAGTAAACCTATACATGTTTGGTGTCTACAAACTCGCACCGACCTCAGGCATCACATCGACACATCAGTTTTACCATATCGTGAACACAGTGAATAAAATATCCCCAAAACTATTGTGCGATCACACTTTTTTTGCAGTTTTTCCACACTTGAAATTTTCTTGCTGTTTTCCAGTACACTATATGGTAAAACCTATGGTTTCATTTAAAAGTACAACTCATCCCGCAAAAAACAAGCTCTCATATGGCAAGATTGACAGAAAAAAAAAATATTACGGCCCTCTGAAGAAGGGGAGCAAAAAAAAAAATGGAAAACGCCCTGGGGATATAGATATGTATGTATGTATGTATGTATGTATGTATGTATGTATGTATGTATGTATGTATGTAATTATCCTCTTACGTTGTGAGTGTGAATGAGCGGCAAGTGTGATCTGTTTCTCAGCGTGTGACTTGTGATTCAGTAATGTTTGGATTCAGTGCGTTTAGCAAAGAGTAATTTGTACCTAAGGGACCTGAGAACTAGCAATGTAAGTAACTCATTGCCCAGGCACCTTCCTAATGGAGAAGGTACCTTTTATATACCTGAAACCTCTCAGGTGACCTGAGGAGCACTTCTGGGACAGGGTGCGCTGGTCCTTAAAGAAAAGGGGCATGGCGGCACGCACCCTTCGGGCAGAATCAGGAAGCCTGTGAGGTGCACACAGGCTCTGGGAGACATGGGGCAGCCACCGCAGGACGGCCTGGCAGCTGAAAGAAGAGACGTTCCTGCTGGGAGAGGGGGTCACGGTGCGGGGACGCCTATGTGGGCGTTACACTGTGCGAGATACTGGATCTAAATGAGCAGCTGGCAACACTGAGATCCATTGACAATAGATTTTGTTGCTCGCTGGGGTGGATGTGGGGAAGGATGGTAGAATGGAGCTGAAGGACAGTGAGACAGCTATTTGGGGTGACAGAGGGAAGAGTCAGGGAGGCTAGTCCTGATCTACTGCACCCCAACAAGTTTGCCTAGTTGGCAGATAATGGGGGTGTCAGTACAGAAGTAGCAATGCTGCAGCAAGACCAGTCATCTGAAAGCCTGAGTAGTGTCAGCCCAAGAAAGGGGGGCACACAGGGCCAGACAGACAGGTGCAGTTAGTGGGGGGACTCCATTCTTAGTTGAATAGATAAGGCAATCTGTCACAAAGACAGGGATCGCCGAACAGTGTGTTGTCTTCCTGGCGCCCGAGTTCGGCACATTGCTGATCACATGGACCCATTACTGGAAGGAGCTGGTGAGGACCCAGAGGTCACGGTGCACATCGGCACCAATGACAAAGTTAGAGGTAGGTGGAAGGTCCTTTTAAACCTTGTCTGGTCCCATGAAAAAAAATCACTAGTTGTACCAATTTGCATGGGGTCAAAATGACCCCATGGTACCAGAGAAGGGTTACAGATTATTTCAGGGAATTGGGCTGTAAGCTGAAGACAAGGAGCGGGAAGGTGGTGTTTCCTTAAATACTTCCTTTGCCACGCCAGAGAGGTAGTGGGAGATAAGGGAGGTGGATAAGTGGCTCAGGAATTGCCTTAGGAAGGAGGATTTGGGGTTTCTGGAGAACTTGGACGACTTCTCTTTTGGCTACAAACTCTACGCCCCGAAAGGGGGAGTGGGCTGCTGTGTTGGGGGGGGGGAATGGCCAAATGGATAGAGATGAATGACTGACTGTACAAATAAGTGAGTTGGAGGGGTGTTTTATATGTAAAATCGTCCTTAAAACCCATCCTGTGAAATTTCAGGTTGATCCGCCTGGAAGTCTGTCCATTTCCACTGTCAGATGATCCTCCTACCACGAACCACACCACTGATCGCAGCAGTGGTCCAAGTGTTCTGTCCTCTATCCAGTGAGTTAGACTCCTCATCTACCATGTAACACATGGATGATGGCAGCAGCGGTCTAGGTGTTTCTGTCCACTATCCAGTGAGAAGGTGGTAGGTTCTTCTGGCTTGCTGCCCTCTGTATCTCTAATAAACAACATCGTGACACTCATCATTCACCGAGGTGGAACCCTATCCTGATCGGTCATGGATAGATCGTGTTCCCTTGATTTCAGCAGTTCACAACCCTGGAGTAAGTCCTGGACCGCCGACTTCCTAACCTGCAAAAGACCGTTAGTTGCCTCTTCAGATGGTTCTTCTCCATTTTAGTTTGATGTCTGGGTGCTCCTCAATAATCTGTTGACATCCAAGGTGCATTAGAGTCCTTCAGTTTTTTTTTCCAGGTCTTGCAACCCTAAGTGATTGTCTCCGACGCTTCAGTGGTGTCCTGGGTTTTCCTTCCGTCTTTCACTTTCTTTCCGAGTGACCTAAAGATTCTGATGTAAGGAGGCTGTTTAACCGCCTTGCAGAGGTAGCTTTCTCTTCTTACAGACACCTCGTGGTGACTTATATACATTTCCTTGGTGTCCTCTTGACTGAGCTTCTGGTTCTCCGATTGGGGCATTGTTCGTTATCAAAACAGGGCAGCTCTGTCTCTTTTTGTGACTATCCTCGTACATGTTTATTTCTCTCCTTTCCTTCCTGGCCTTCTTCCAGCGGACCTTGTGTCCGGCCTGTTCCTTAGTTCTCTGTAAGGTCTGGACTCTGACCTTTTAATCCTTTTTCAAAGGAATCCAGATTTATGTTCACAGTTCAAGATTTCCCGTGAGGTGGGCATGCCTGGTCGTTCTCTAGCGTCGTCCCGAGGATCTCTGGGACCTAATCTGCTGTTAAATGCTCTATAGCGCTGTCATTTTGAACCCATTCTAGTCTTCTGTCCTCGTTCCCTGGAATGTTTATTCCAGCTATGATCATTTCTATCGGCCAGTCTCAGAACTTGCAGCCCCATCTTGTCTTGTTCCTCTCCTGATGAAGGGGTTCTACGTCAGATTTTTCGACTATTCTTCTTCTAGGTTTTCACTCTCTTCTCCCTTGAGCCTTCTCTTGCCCTGTTCTCTTTCATCCTCGTGACCAGTCTTGAGCATATTTTATACCTGGTCAGAGTCCGTCTCAGGGCAGATTCTTTAGATGCCCTGATTCCTTGTTTGTGATAGAGAGTCCTCAGAATGAATCCAAACCGGAAAACCACTTTGCAATTCTGGACGCGTATTGAGAAGGAGACCTAGCGGGTCCATTGGGTTTCTAGACCATTTGTCGTTGGGCCTGTATTTCGCAGCTCTCTAGGCTGTTTTCTGTACTTAGTTTTTCAAAGTTCTATAGAGTCCACATCTTCTTATTTTTTGTCTTCCTTCACCTTTTTTGGGCCTACGCAGAAAGCTTTTTAAAATTACAGTGGTCGGTTTCTGACTTCAGACTCTTGCCTCTGCTCATCCAGTTGTCTAGTCCCTTCTTTTCCCTCCTTTGAGGACTGCTTTGGGACGTTCTATGGTTTCCTGTTTCTCCCAATGAAGCGATAGAGAAAAGATGATTCTAAGTACTCATTTTCTTTCTCGCAGCCCTCCTTGGGGGACACAGCGCCCTCCCCTTTTAAATGCCCCTGATGGGCCAGTCTGTATTTTATTTCGGGCTACTTCTCCTACTGCCTTCACACTAACTGATCTGCTTGGCTCCGGTTGGTGGGTGTATACTAGTGGAGAGGAGAGAACTTAATATTTCTTGCCTATTGTCAGCCTCTGTCACATGATGTTTGGCTCTAAAGTCGGCAAGTGCCATGGAGGCATCAGACGCTGTTTAGACTACAGACTCTGACACTCAACACTATGCTTTTTCTGCTGCTTTTGAGTTATAGGCAGACTTGCGCACACAGCTGGTCGACACCCATCAGTGATCAGACGAGAAGGAGTTAATTTCTGCTAGCCTTTTAGATACCTTTTGGTTCACATGTTGTGAGAAACCTATCACAGTTACTCCCTGCCTTTTTAAGATTGAGGAATTTGTCTTCCCATGCCGACTATAGCTTTTTGCTAAACCAGTCTTTATGCTGTTGTATTTCAGTAACTAGTGATTTACTGCATGTAGCTTGGTGTGCTGTGGAATTCTTCCTATAGATTGGTTATTTTACACACACACACACACACACACACACACACACACACACACACACACACACACACACACACACACACACACACACACACACACACACACTTATTCCTCCTTATTTGTTGTCTGATAACTGTATGAGCGTGCTGTGTGATAGTTTTGGTTTCCCCATCACTGTTAAGCTTCTGACTCAAACACCCCTACCTGGGTAGGAAGGGAGGGGTATTAGATCATAGCTGTTCAGGAGCAGAGGTAGGAAGGCGGCACAGAAATAATCACCATCCCTGGGGTAGGGAGGGAGAGTGGGTATTAGATCAGAGCTGGTCAGGAGCAGGGGTAGGAAGGTGGCATAGACATTGTCACCATCAAAAATATCTCTGGGATCAGGGACAGCTAGGGCCTCCTAGCCAGAGGGCCAGTCCAGGAGCCCTGGTCCCCGCTATCCTCCGATCACCGTGACCGCCTCCTAGTGGCAGCACCTTACACCCGTGGTTTCCTGTGTCCACCAATGAAGGCGCTGAGATTTTTTACAGCGAGTACCTAAAATCTTTTCCAACCCCTGCCAAAAATGGCCCCCCCTGGTTCTGAGGATGTTCATTCAGTTGTTTACTTTTGTTTATAAAAAGCAGATCGCAGACGGCACAAAACTAAAGTAATGTCAAATGGCAACTTTCTGGCTTTAAGAAACACTAAAAAAATCCTGAAAACATAATTTGCAGCCAGTAACGGTCACTTTTCAAGACCAAACAGGAGAAAAATTATAGAATCACTCAATTATGAGGAAAAGATTATGGAATCATGAAAAACAAACAGAAGAACCCTCCAATACATCACTAGTATTTTGTGGCACTACCTCTGGCCTTTATAACAGCTTGCAGTCTCTGAGGCATAGACTCAATGAGTGACAAACAGTCTCTTCATCAATCTGGCTCCAACTTTCTCTGATTGCTGTTGCAGATCAGCTTTGCAGGTTGGAGCCTTGTGTTGGACCATTTTCTTCAACTTCCACCAAAGATTTTCAATTGGGTTGAGATCCGGACTATTTGAAGGCCATGTCATTGACCTTATGTGTCTTCTCTCAAAGAATGTTTTCACAGTTTTTGCTCTATAGCAGGATGCATTATCATCTTTATAAATTATTTAATCATCCACAAACCTCCTTTCAATTGATGGGATAAGAAAAGTGTCCAAAATTTCAATGTAAACTTGGGCATTTATTGAAGATGTAATGACAGCCATCTCCCCAGTGCCTTTACCTGACATGCAGCCCCATATCATCAATGACTGTGGAAATTTACATCTCCTCTTCAGGCAGTCATCTTTTTATTGTTTAGATTTTCTGTATGTAAATCCCATTTCCTTTAGGCGGTTTCTTACAGTTTGGTCACAGACATTGACTCCAGTTTCCTCCCATTCGTTCCTCATTTGTTTTGTGCATTTCCTGTTTTGGAGACCTATTGCTTTAAATTTCCTGTCTTGATGCTTTGATGTCTTCCTTGGTCTAACAGTATGTTTGCCTTTTAACAACCTTCCCATGTTGTTTGTATTTGGTCCAGATTTTTGACACAGCTAACTGTGAACAACCAACATTTTTTTGCAACATTGCGTGATGATTTACCCACTTTTAAGTTTTTGCTAATCCTCTCTACATCTCTTGTGTTGGCGCTATGATTCATGTCAGTCCACTTGGTGCAACAGCTCTCCAAGGTGTGATCATTCCTTTTTAGATGAAGACTAACGAGATGATCTTATTTGACGCAGGTGTTAGTCTTGGGAATGAAAATATACAGGGTGATTCCATTATTTTTACCTCCTAATTGAGTGATTCCATAATGTTCCCCCCTGTTTGGTTTTTTTTTTTTTTTAGTGTTTCTTAAAGCCAGAAAGATGACATTTGAAATTACTTTAGTTTTGTGACGTCTGTGATCTGCTTTTATTATACAAAAGTAAACAACTGAATGAACGTCCTCAGAGCCAGGGGAGGCCATGATTTTTGCCAGGGGTTGTATGATGTAAAAGAAGCAAAACCTAAAGTGTAAATCGCTCGGCGGTCCACATGTAGTTTTAAAGGAGATGCCCAGCTAAACAAAATTCCCTTTAAATGTGCATACAGCAGCCAGATCCCCGGTCCCCATCACTAGTATACGTCATTTATCAGGGGTGTTCGGATCCTCGGATATTCGCTTCGCTCCAGTAACTTCACTTTCAGAGCCGTGTAAAGGGGGCTGGCTGACCGCTCAGTATAATGGCTAAACCAGCCCCCTTCTCTAGCAAACACACAAACCGCACAGATTTCTCTCCTGCCCTTTTGCTTATGCGTGTGCCATTCTGGAGCCTGGGTGATTTTGCTCACCCCTTGATGTCCTTGGTTTTCCGTACAGATCAGGGATGCAGTCCCGTCTGCACACAGGGCACTGGTTCTACTGTTCTTTGATGTCGCTGTATCTTTTCTGTCTCTTCCCTAGGGTGCATACTACACTCAGCCTGTGTATGCGGCACAACCCCACGTCATCCACCACACCACCGTGGTCCAACCAAACAGCATTCCTTCTGCAATCTACCCGGCCCCCGTCACTGCTCCTCGAAGCAATGGAGTCACAATGGGAATGGTGGCTGGGACTACCATGGCTATGTCAGCAGGTAAGTCGCCTAATACCCCCCATCCAGCTGTTTCTGAAACTACAACTCCCATCAGGACTCGCATTAATGTAGAAACGTTGTGCACACATTATATAAATAGCGGCTATTCTCTTCTCTCATTAGGTACGTTGTTGACCACACCTCAACACACTGCCATAGGAGCACACCCCGTCTCTGTGCCAACATACAGAGCCCAAGGGACCCCAGCATACAGCTATGTACCCCCTCACTGGTAAACCCGCCGGCCTGTCCATGTAAGTACTGGAGCCTTCGCGCCGATCATTAATGATGTCAGGGGGACTCCTGAGGATCAGCCCGACTCTCCTTCATGTTACATTTCTTGTTTTTATGAAGAATGTTGTGGATCTCTCACTTAAGACATTAACTATTGCTTATTGAACCTTACTGGTTATGGACACCTCTGACATGATTTATTTATTTTATTTATGTAAAAATTGAGTGATTGTGTAACTAACTTCAATTAAAACGCCTTACCACTTTGCTGCTGTAAAGTCTGTGCTCCTCCTGTGCATAGCCGGCTGTGCTGCTGCTTAGGAAATACATCCAAAAGTGTTCAGTTCCAGATTGCCTTCTGCTCCGGGCTGACAGCATTTCTTTCCTATGCTATACCTCTACTTCATCACACTGATATAATCAGATGGTAGCTAGAAGGAAAGGATGTGGTACGCGGCAGAGGAGTCTCCATTAGAGGACTCACAGGTTTACACTCATTATATTGGACAGATCAGAAGTTGAACATAGAAATTGGCAGGAACACGTCTTTAAAAAAAAAAAAAGTTGTGTTCGGGCCGTGTCAATCAGTTGTGTAATGTCTCTGTTTTCAACACTGTACAAATGTTTGGGAGATGAGGAGGCAATTGCTGGAGTTTTGGGAGAGGAACGTTGTCCCCTTTTTGTCTGATTCTCGCTGCTCCACAGTTTGGGGCCTTTGTTGTACTTTGTGTTTCATAACGCACCAAATGTTTTCTATAGGCGACAGGTCTGGACTGCGGGTGGCCAGATTATCCCCCGAACGCCTTTTCTCGGAAGCTGTGTTGTGATAGGAGTAGTATGTGGTTGAGCATTGACATGCTGAAATACTGAAATATACACTGTCCTCCCTGAAATAGAAGTTGTCTGGATGAAGCAGATGTTCTAGTAGATCCATATCATGTTCAGCATTGATGTGCCTTTCAGGTGTAATCTGCCCCCTCCATAGGCAGTAATGCCCACCATACATCAGAGATGCAGAACTGTGCACTGATAATTAGCTGGATGTTCCCTCTCCTTGATAACAAGCTGGATGTTCACTCGTCTCGATAAGCTGGATATTCCCTCTCCTCGATAGCAAGCTTGGATGTTCCCTCTCCTTGATAGCAAGCTTGGATGTTCCCTCTCCTTGATAGCAAGCTTGGATGTTCCCTCTCCTCGATAGCAAGCCTGGATGGTCCCTCTCCTCGATAGCAAGCTTGGATGGTCCCTCTCCTTGATAGCAAGCTTGGATGGTCCCTCTCCTTGATAGCAAGCTTGGATGGTCCCTCTCCTTGATAGCAAGCTTGGATGTTCCCTCTTCTCGATAGCAAGCTTGGTTGGTCCCTCTTCTCGATAACAAGCCGGATGGTCCCTCTTCTCGATAACAAGCTGGATGGTCCCTCTCCTCGATAACAAGCTGATGGTCCCTCTCCTCGATAACAAGCTGATGGTCCCTCTCCTCGATAACAAGCTGGATGGTCCCTCTCCTCGATAACAAGCTGGATGGTCCCTCTCCTCGATAACAAGCTGGATGGTCCCTCTCCTCGATAACAAGCTGGATGGTCCCTCTCCTCGATAACAAGCTGAATGGTCCCTCTCCTCGATAACAAGCTGGATGGTCCCTCTTCTCGATAACAAGCCGCGTGGTCCCTCTACTTCTGACCCGCAGGACATGGCATCCAGACTTTTCATAAAGAATTTCACATTTTGATTCATCAGACCACAGAATAGTTGTCTATTTGACCTCCGTTTATTATAAATGAGCTTTGGCCCTCAGAAGACGACATTGTTTCTAGATTGTGCTGATATTCAGCTTTTACATTACATGATGGAGCTGTAACTTGTACTTGTGGATTGCAGAGAGACCTGTGATTACACACAATGATTTTTGGAACTTTTCGGGAGCCCATGTAGTGATTTGAATGACTGAATCATGGTTGTATTTAATGTAGTGCTGCCTGAGGGCCCGGAGATCACAAGCATCTAATACTGAGCCTGGCCTTGTCTTTTTATCCAGAGTCTGGCTCTTTTGATATTATGTACAGTAGATGGTGTGATATCCATAGTCTTTGCAATTTTACATGGAACTTTTTTAAAACAAAAAAGTTCACTAGTTTTTAGCCACAGTTGTTCAGATTGACAGGTGACTTCTGACCATCTTTGCTTCTGAGAAACTCTGCCTCTCTGTCTATTTATACACAGTCATGTGACTAGTTGAAAATGGACCCTGCAGCTGTTTTTCTGTTTGTAACATTTACTTTCCCAGCTTTGAGATGGTGCTGCCATCTAATATATAAGTGTGTGTGTGTGTGTGTGTCCCCGCTAAAGGAATCTGCACAGTCGCATTTACAATCACGAAATTTTGCTTAGTCACTTCATTTGACTCAGGGAATGTCATTAATTATGTTTTGAGGGGAAATAACCCTGCGGTTTAGTTATTTACCGGGGGGGGGACACAGAACTGGGGGCGGAGAGACACACAGACGCACGGGGGGGGGGACACACACGGGGGGAGAGACGCACTGTGTGGGGGGAGGAGAGGCGAGACGCACTGGGGGGGATGCACTGGGGGGGGGGAGAGACGCACAGACACTGGGGGGGGGAGAGACGCACAGACACTGGGGGGGGGAAGAGACGCACAGACACTGGAGGGGGGAAGAGACGCACAGACACTGGGGAAGAGACGCACAGACACTGGGGGGAAGAGACGCACAGACACTGGGGGGGGGGAGAGACGCACAGACACTGGGGGGGGGGAGAGACGCACAGACACTGGGGGGGGGGGGAGACGCACAGACACTGGGGGGGGGAGACGCACAGACACTGGGGGGGGGAGAGACGCACAGACACTGGGGGGGGGAGAGACGCACAGACACGGGGGGGGGGGGAGAGACGCACAGACACTGGGGGGGGGAGAGACGCACAGACACTGGGGGGGGGAGAGACGCACAGACACTGGGGGGGGGAGAGACGCACAGACACTGGGGGGGGGGAGACGGAAAGGGGGGGAGAGACACAGACACTGGGGGGGGAGAGACACACAGACACTGGGGGGGGAGAGACACACAGACACTGGGGGGGGAGAGACGCACAGACACTGGGGGGGGGGAGACGCACAGACACTGGGGGGGGAGACGCACAGACACTGGGGGGGGGAGAGACCACAGACACTGGGGGGGGGGAGACGCACAGACACTGGGGGGGGGGAGACGCACAGACACTGGGGGCGGGGAGACGCACAGACACTGGGGGGGGAGAGACGCACAGACACTGGGGGGGGAGAGACGCACAGACACTGGGGGGGGAGAGACGCACAGACACTGGGGGGGGAGAGACGCACAGACACTGGGGGGGGAGAGACGCACAGACACTGGGGGGGGGGAGAGACGCACAGACACTGGGGGGGGGAGAGACGCACAGACACTGGGGGGGGGAGAGACGCACAGACACTGGGGGGGGGGAGACGGAAAGGGGGGGAGAGACACAGACACTGGGGGGGGAGAGACACACAGACACTGGGGGGGGAGAGACACACAGACACTGGGGGGGGAGAGACGCACAGACACTGGGGGGGGGGAGACGCACAGACACTGGGGGGGGAGACGCACAGACACTGGGGGGGGAGAGACCACAGACACTGGGGGGGGGGAGACGCACAGACACTGGGGGGGGGGAGACGCACAGACACTGGGGGGGGAGAGACGCACAGACACTGGGGGGGGAGAGACGCACAGACACTGGGGGGGGAGAGACGCACAGACACTGGGGGGGGAGAGACGCACAGACACTGGGGGGGGAGAGACGCACAGACACTGGGGGGGGAGAGACGCACAGACACTGGGGGGGGGAGAGACGCACAGACACTGGGGGGGGGGAGAGACGCACAGACACTGGGGGGGGGAGACGCACAGACACTGGGGGGGGGGAGACGCACAGACACTGGGGGGGGAGAGACGCACAGACACTGGGGGGGGAGAGACGCACAGACACTGGGGGGGGAGAGACGCACAGACACTGGGGGGGGAGAGACGCACAGACACTGGGGGGGGAGAGACGCACAGACACTGGGGGGGGAGAGACGCACAGACACTGGGGGGGGAGAGACGCACAGACACTGGGGGGGGGAGAGACGCACAGACACTGGGGGGGGGAGAGACGCACAGACACTGGGGGGGGGAGAGACGCACAGACACTGGGGGGGGGAGAGACGCACAGACACTGGGGGGGGGAGACGGAAAGGGGGGGAGACACACAGACACTGGGGGGGGAGAGACACACAGACACTGGGGGGGGAGAGACACACAGACACTGGGGGGGGGAGAGACACACAGACACTGGGGGGGGGGGAAGAGACACACAGACACTGGGGGGGAAGACACACACAGACACTGGGGGGGGGGGGGAGACACACACAGACACTGGGGGGGGGGGAGACACACACAGACACTGGGGGGGGGGGGAGACACACACAGACACTGGGGGGGGGGGGGAGACACACACAGACACTGACTGTTTGGATGTGTGCGGTAGTATATTGGCTGTTGTGACAGTTGCCCTGGATATTTATCAGGTGTTCTATAGCAACCAATCACAGGTATGCTTCTATTTTGTTACTTATCAAGGAGCTGTGAGTGGTTGCTATAGGCAACGACGGACATTGTTAGTATAAGAAGCTTTATGTATCAGTTAATATGATTCAGTGGTGAGTGTGACTTGGTTACTGTCCGGGTAATGCCGGCTTCTACAGATAGCCAATTTCTAAATTTAGTTAATTTTATTCAAGTGAAATGAGAGTCTCCAACATTCAGCTTCTGATCTGTTTTGCGCAGTAAGAGATTTCCAGATCAACGCATTATTGTTTTCTATACATTTCACAGCGTGCCAACTTTTTTGGAATTGAGGTTGTAGCTGGAATTAGCACTACTTCTTTGTGAACCTTTGCTGGAATGGTCACTGATGTAACCGGTGGTGTAACGCCTTTGCTTGTCTTCCGCAGGTCTGGAGTAAAACGTTGTATGCAAACTGCTCGAGTCTTACATCGGTGCTGGAACATCCAGCCGACGGCACCAAGTTTGTCTACAAGAACAAAACAACGAAACACGAAAGTGCAACGGTCACTTTAAATATTCTTTTTAGTATTTTTTTTTTTATTTTTAAAAGCTGCTTTTTTTTTTTTTTTTTTTTTTTCCCCTTTCTGTAACCTCTTTGGTTTCCCATGCGTCACTCCACCACCACCGAGCGCAGAGCCCGCGCCTCCTCCGCGGCCGCCGTATATCTGACGCTCACAGATTCCTCTGCTTTCACCATTATTGTACGATCGTTATTTTATGAAGTTGCAACACTAGATGTTTTTCGTTTTTCATTATTTTAGTTTTTTTTCTCCTCCCAGAATCCTTTTCATAAAGTTTAAAACTAAAACAAAAAAAACAAATGGTGTCTTCCAAGAGTTATAATTGTCTCAAAACAGCATTTAGAACAATTTGGTTTTTTTTTGTTTTTTTTGTTTTTTTTGTCGTGTGGTTGTCATAGGAAAACTGCAATTAGTTGTTTTTTTTTTTTGTTTTTTTTTTAAATTTCTATTTTTTTTTTTTTGTGGTTTTTAACTTTCAAGGCTGCTATACTAGTTTTTCACGTTGGGAAAACTATCGGTATTATAATAAGTTGTATAATAGCCACCGGTTTCTGTAAAAGCACAAAACACCTTCGTGTCGGTTATTTCATCGTTTTGGTTTTTTTTTTTGTTTTTTTTTCTCTCCTATTAAAGCGTAAAATATACATATTTTATATGTATATTATCGCTGTAGAGAGACCTCTACACTACCACAAATGAGCTGGGCAACCAGACAATCACAAATACACCTCCACTACTATGTACCCGCCATCTGGCGATTGCAGTCGGTGCCAGGGGCCGCTCGCGGTCACGGTTTTACTCTAGTTATGACATGTTGTATTTGTGAGACAGTGTTACAGTAGAAAGCCTGAGTGTTCTGTAGATAGAACAATACCAAGTTTGCATGTGTGTTTAGGCATCGAAGATTATTTAGTCATCAACAGTTAGCGCTCCACCAGCCATCGGCAGCGCGTCAGGGGAAGACGCTTTTTCCGATAAGAACCCTTCCCACATTATTGGACTCGACGAGTCCGGTTAGGATGTGGTTACTCCATCTTACATTTTGATATTTGCCTCCGCAGCAGATATGCAAAATATACAAAAGCCTTAGTCTTTGCCGCATCATTAACAGTTTCCTGACTGCAGACCAATAATCCCCAATATTTACCTCTGCCTCCTCCCCTCTCCCCATGCACAGACAGTATTACCTGGATTTGGAAGAAAATATGTAGACGTTGAAAATTGCACAAATAAACAACTAAGACATTTACTTACTTTTTATTGTGGGGGGGGAATATTAGTGAATAAAGGAAAATTTAGCTAAATTGTTGAAGCCCATGTTACTATCCATTTAGAATAAGTTACACGTATTCTGTATTCCTCTTTTACAAGGGGAAATATCACTTTTATCTTTGTGACCCCCTCCTTTTTTTTGTATTTGGTTTCCAACATTTATTTTTCAGACCCCCTCCTTTTTTATTATTTTGTTTCCAAATTCACTTGTGTATAGAAAGGTAATGTTACTACTCATGTAGAATACGTTACACGTATTCTGTATTGCTCTTTCACAAGGGGAACTATCACTTTAATCTTTGTGACACCCCCCCCTCCTTTTTTTCTTTTTTTGTTTCCGAATGTTTCCTAGTGTATAGAACGGTAATGAGCATATGTGCCACCACTGCTTTTTTTCCTTGTCTATGGGAATGGTGGTCGCACATGCTCACTGCCGCTTCATTGACAGAGAGGACTTTTGGGACCCTCATTCTCAGGATTAGTGGACCCCCTGCGATTTTATAGATTTATCACCAATCCTTTGCCTTTAAGCTGGTGTCACACTAAACGACAGCGACAACGACGTCGCTGTTACGTCACCATTTTCGGTGACGTAACAGCGACCTTGTAAGTCGCTGTTATGATCGCTGCTTAGCTGTCAAACACAGCAGAAGCAGCGATCATAAGGTCGCTGTGCTACATGTTCAGAGAGCAGGGATCCGCGCTTAGCGCTGGCTCCTTGCTCTCCTGCAGCACACATCGGGTTAATTAACCCGATGTGTGCTGCAGCTACATGTCACAGTTCAGAGAGCAGGGAGCCGCGCTTAGCGCTGGCTCCTTGCTCTCCTGCAGCACACATCGGGTTAATTAACCCGATGTGTGCTGCAGCTACATGTCACAGTTCAGAGAGCAGGGAGCCGCGCTTAGCGCTGGCTCCTTGCTCTCCTGCAGCACACATCGGGTTAATTAACCCGATGTGTGCTGCAGCTACATGTCACAGTGCAGAGAGCAGGGAGCCGCGCTTAGCGCTGGCTCCTTGCTCTCCTGCAGCACACATCGGGTTAATTAACCCGATGTGTGCTGCAGCTACATGTCACAGTGCAGAGAGCAGGGAGCCGCGCGCACTGCTTAGCGCTGGCTCCTTGCTCTCCTTGCTACAGTATACATCGGGTTAATTACCCGATGCGTACTGCAGCCACATGTCACAGTGCAGGAGCCGGCGCTGGCAGCAAGAGCGGAGGCTGGTAACCAGCGTAAACATCGGGTAACTAGGGAAAGGTCTTCCCTTGGTTACCCGATGTTTACGCTGGTTACAGCTTACCGCAGCTGCCAGTGCCGGCTCCTGATCGCTTCATTTCGTCGCTCTCTCGCTGTCACACACAGCGATGTGTGTGTCACAGCGGGAGAGTGACGACCAAAAAATGAAGCTGGACATTCAGCAACGACCGGCGACCTCACAGCAGGGGCCAGGTCGTTGCTGGATGTCACACACAGCGACGGGACGTCGCTGCAACGTCACAGAAAATGGTGACGTAGCAGCGACGTCGTTGTCGTCGTCGTTATGTGTGACACCAGCTTTAATCTTTGTGACCCCTCCCCCTCCTTTTTTCTTGTTTTGTTTCCGAATGTTTCCTAGTGTATAGAAAGGTAATGAGCATGTGCGACCGCTGCTGTTTTCCAAGTCTATGGCAATAGTGGCCGCACATGCTCTCACTGCCTCTTCATTGACAGAGGACTTTTGGGACCCTCATTTCCATGATTAGTGGACCCCCAGCGATTTATAACCAATACTGTGACTTTAATCTTTGTGGACCCCCCCTCCTTTTTTCTTATTTTTGTTTCCTAGTATATAGAAAGGTAATGAGCATGTGCGACCGCTGCTGTTTTTTCCGTCTATGGGAATGGTGGCCGCACATGTTCACTACCTCTTCATTGACAAAGAGAGGACTTTTGGGACCCTCATTCTCCGGATTAGTGGACCCCCAGTGATTTTATAGATTTATCACCAATCCTGTGATTTTAATCTTTGTGAACCCCCTCCTTTTTGCTTGTTTTGTTTCCAAATGTTTCCTAGTGTATAGAAAGGTAGTGAGCATGTGCGACCACTGCTTTTTTTTCACAGTCTATGGGAATGGTGGTCGCACTACCTCTTCATTGACAGAGGGGACTTTTGCAACCCTCATTCTTGGGATTAGTGGACCCCCAGCAATTTATAGATTTATCACCAATCCTGTGACTTTGATTTACTGATCCTTCTGTATATCCGGTCTTTTTCTTCAGACCCATATTTTCCGCTCTTGAGGTCACTAAAATTGTGGATCGGTAAATAATAATTAGTAATTAATAATAAGGCTAGTAATTAATTTTCAAAAAAGCCAACGTTTTTCTTAAAGACCTTCATCAGTGGAGGAGTCGTTGGAAATATTGTTTCTTCAGTATTGTGTAAACTTATCATCCAGGGCTACAGAGCTGATATCTTCCCTTTAGCGCTGCCGTTCCCGGCCATAAATGCGCGAGATGTGCTCACGATAGAGGGTCACTGTTGCTTTAATGGTAAGACCCGGGGGAGGGGCTTGGAGGACCATGGGCGGAGTTTGAAATAATTATGGGAATTGGGACAGATGGACTTAATAGCAATAAATTCTTGCAATTCACGTGTTCATATTCTCCTATCTGTAAAGGTACTTTGTACGTACGCACAAACTTTTGCAAAAGGTACGTGATTTATAAAACGCTGTAAAACTTTATAAAAATGCATTTCGAGGGATTAGGATAAAGCAATATCTCATGTGGATGTGAGAAAATAAGTGGTTTTTTTTTTCTTTCTTTCTTCCATTAGTTGTTCCTGCATTTAAACAGGAGTTTTAACTTAGTTGACACCCCGATAATAAATAATAAAAAAATAATAAAAAAAAGTATATAATATGGAAATATTAATCGGAGGACTCTACATAACCCAGAGGTATAGAGAGTTACGACTTCCCATCCCTTTGTGTTTCCGGTGTCAGTCTTCACTGCAATTCTGGCATTTTATTCATGGCTCAGAATGAACAGAACTTATAGGACTGTGTTTTGGGGGGAAGAAAGTGGTAGAAACTGTCATTTATGGAAGGACAGATGACGATGATGATGATGAACCGTGAATGTCGAATCGGGGACAGTGAAGGTGTTTTGTCATAGTAGGTAGCAAAAAAGTAAAATAAGTTGCTGTAGACTCATTGAAAACTTTTAAAGGGGCCCAACATTAAAAAAAAGGCATCTCTAGGCTATGAAATTGTGTAGGGCTCCTTTAAGAAATAGAATAAATGGGATCTTGTGAGTGAAATGTTGGTTCCTGAAAGTTATATCACCAACCAAAAGGTTTTTATTTTGCCTAAATCAGGTCTCAAATCTCAGAATCCTTCTGCCATCACCCAAAAAAAAAAAAAAAATCAATGAAAAGTTGGCACCGCCCCCTGGACTCCTTAGAATAGGACTCCTGTCACTTAGGAGTCATATAACTACCTTTTTAGCTCTGCTGATTGGTAGAGATAGGTCACAAGGGAGGGACTTATGAGACAGGCCTTAATCCCCATAGGTTGTCTTCAGAAATTGATACAAATGTGATCATGTGACCCCCCCCCCCCCCGATGAACGTTTTATACAGTGCAGTAGATGTTATGTCATTGGAAAGTGTTTATCTTCTAGGATGTCAGTATTTTAAGGCAGATATCACCGCAAAGGGCGTATTTACACAAGTGAGCGTGGCCCTGAAATTTTGCATTATCGGTAATGGCCCCGTACACTGCGGTATATCTGCAGCCATTAGACTCATTTACTTACAATCCAGTGCTAATCTGTAAGGATCCCTATTGGGCTATGAACAAATATATTAGTTGAAACCAATTATTGTAATAAAACTGAAATTGCAAATTGTTATGGCTTCACTTTTCTGGTCATGTTGTGCATGGAGACCTTAACGTTCGTATCCTTCTGTTATCTCATGTGGAATTTCAAATCTTTTGCCCCCAATCGTTTAGTTATAGGTTGGATTTTTGTGTAGACACCACTAGAGGGAGCTCACTGTATACAGGTCTGTACAATAGTTGTATGAAAGGAGCTCCCTCTCGTGGTTTCTACAGGTAGATTGGATTTTACTAGAGGGAGCTGATTGCATGTGAATTTATATAATCCGCTCCCTCTAGTAAAATCTGATCTACCTGTAGACACCACTAGAGGGAGCTCATTTCATACAGGTTTTTATGATGGGGAGCTCACTGTGTGTGACTTTATGCAACTATCATAAAGACCTGTATGCAGGGAGCTCCCTCTAGTGGTGTCTAATGGTACATTGGATTTTACTAGGAGGAGCTCACTATTTATACAGCTATCAAAGACCTATAAGACAATATTAAAGACCAGGGGGCACTCACTGCGAGTGGAAGAAAAGAGATTCCAGCAGCTAAATAGGAAAGGGTTCTCTACAGTTAGAGCAGTCAGACTGTGGAATGCCGACCACAAGAGGTAGTAATGGCAGATACTAGAACAGCTTTTATATCAGGGCTGGATGATTTCCTCAGAACACAACATTGTTGGTTATAAATGACTTTGTGACAAGATGTAGAACTGGTGGAGGAAGGTTGAACTAGATGGACTTTTTTGGCTTTTTTTTAACCTAAGTAACTATGTAACTATGTAATGAGCTCCCTCTAGTGGTGTAGATAGGTGGATTGGATTTTACGATAGGGAGCTCAGTGTATGTGACTTTATACAACTATCGTAAAATCCAATCCACCTATAGACACCACTAGAGGGAGCTCATTTCATATAGGTCTTTCATAGCTGTATAAATTTACATACAGTGAGCGCCTTCTAGTAAAATCCAATCTACCTGTAGACACCACTAGAGGGAGCTCCCTGCATACAGGTTTTTTATAGTTGCATAAATTCACATACAGTGAGCTCCTACTAGTAAAATCTATCTGTAAACCGCACTAGAGGGAACTGGCTTCATACAAGTCATCGATACTTGTATAAATTCACATGCAGTGAGATCCCTCTATTAAAATCTACCTGTAGACACCACTAGAGGGAGCTCATGTCATACAGGTCTTTATGATTGTTGTATAAATACATACAGTGAGCTCCCGCTAGGAAAATCCAATCTACCAGTAGACACCACTAGAGGGCGCTCACTGCATATAAGTCTTTGTATGTGAATTTATACAACTATCAAACTATGACCTCCTTCTAGTAAAATCCAATCTACCTGTAGACACCACTAGAGGGAGCTCACTTCATACAGATCTTTTTGGTAGTTGTATACAGTGTGTCCACCCATATCCTGTCCACTGCCAGTAACTTGAGAACGGCGGCAGCTATAGGCATAGAAGTGGTGTCTAGGTATAGTAAAGTAGCCATGCGCTACACAATGAAACCACCTATAGCGCCACCTGGTGGAAAACAACAGAGTTAGCATTTTTATCTCAAAAACTGAACAAGATAGAGAAAAAAAGTGAATTACAAAGTTGTAGGGAATCATCAATTCAATACGAATCGACACCTTGCATACAGAAATGCTATGATGATGTGTAAAGCTCACAAGGCTATGGACGTGAAGCGATACCTCATGGACCACAAGACTGCAGTGCTAACCACTGCTACCGTGCTGCCCATTCCATGCATTTTTCAATTGCCCTAAACCTGGTGGTCTTCTACCTGGGATTTTCCATTTGTTGCTTCAGTTTCCTATTATGCCTTGATGCCACAGAAATTGTAATTTTGCAATGAGTTGGGGGGAGTATTGCAGAAAAAAATGTTTTTTTTTATTTTTTTTTTTTTAATTTACCCCGGTAAATTGTCACCTCTGAATGATAAAGCGCCCAAAAAGCTGTTTCTGCATAATGTTCAATCTGATCGTATGTAGTCGTTACATTTCAGTATGAAATATTTTTTTTTTTTTATTTTTTTTTACTTTGTAATGTTAAATAATAAAGGCAAGGACGGATTCTTTCCATCAACATTAAACCCATCACCTCTATATGAAGGGGAATACAAAGTAGTATTATATCTGTGCAGTACGATGTATATCCCATAACTACGCTGGCCCTTATCTATATATAATAATAATAATATAAAATATATCTTTGCTTTAAACATACTGTAATGGCAGGACTTGAATGAAATACGCATATTCATAGTTTTCTTGGCCCGAACGTCAGCGTCTCGGAGAACACACGAGCACTTCATCGGCTTGTATGATGAGTATTTTCTCTTGTATTTTAATGAGCAGTTAGTATTTTTTTTATTAATTTTTTTTCTGTTTTTAAGTAATTTATGACACTTTTTTTTTTTAATTTTTACCAATAAGTGTTATTTAAGTTTTCGTTTGAACAGTTGATGTTTATTAAACTTATCTAGAGGAAATTTTGTGGTTACAGATCATTTCAGAAGGCAAGACTGGGGGCTTTCTTGTTTCCGGGCGGGAGCAAAGAAATATCACTTTTTTTCAAAAAATAAAAATATATTTTATTTTATTTTTTTTTTTATTAGTTGAGAGCTTAAACAATTTTAAGGACTTTTATTTACTTGTATGAAGGCCGCAAGGACTAAGTATAGAACTTGTCCTTGTGGTGATAATGGCGATTTATTTATCACAATCTTCCTAAAAAAATAACCCAAAAAATATGGCTGCTCTTGCAAAAATAGAACAGCGTTGCAATACCAAATACAACCTACTGTACTGCACTTTTTTTTTTAGAGGGCAGCCATGTTTTCCTAATCCTGACTATAACCCTTCAAGTTTTCCTTTTTTTTTTTTTTAAATGGCCTTGATTAGAAAAACAGGGCAGAATTAATGGAGAAACTGCGACCACACATTTTTCGATTATGTTGTTTTGCAGCTGCCATGTTTCTCTAATCCTGGGCCGCTTCGTTTAATATTGCAAATTTTTTTTTTTTTTTTTTTTTTTTTAATAAAAATTACATTACAGCTTGGATTTCTTTTTCAGATTTATTAGGTGGGATGAAATAAATTTTAAGCAAAAAGTCTTCCAAGTTTTTAGGACTGGCTGCTCACTACGAGGAATTACGAAGGCCCATCACTTCTTGTTTGTGAATATGAAGTGTTAAACTGTTTTGTTATTTTACGGATCATTTCTAGATCTCCCTGAAACATTTAAGCCAAGAGTTTGTAACTGTATGATATTTACTGTAAGATGTAGAACATTCAATAACTATTAAAATGTTTCCATAAAATTAAATCTGGATTATTTACATGTTCAATAACAGTCTGCAAATTGTGCGTAGTCCTATACGGGGTCTGATTTTTGGGAGGGTTTACTGGGCTATTGCTATGGGGCTTCCACCAAACTGAGAACTGGAGCACACAGGAGTACGGTGGGTGCTTAGTACATTATTATTATTATTAGTGCCATTTATTCCATGGTGCTTTAAATGTAAAAAGGGCTATACATAATTGGGACAAGTACACTAATCATAAACAATACAAGGCACAGACAGGTACAGGAGGAGAGAGGACCCTGCCCACGAGGGCTCAGTGTCTACAGGAGGAGAGAGGACCCTTCCCGCGAGGGCTCACAGTCTACAGGAGGAGAGAGGACCCTGCCCGCGAGGGCTCACAGTCTACAGGAGGAGAGAGGACCCTGCCCACGAGGGCTCAGTGTCTACAGGAGGAGAGAGGACCCTGCCCACGATGGCTCAGTGTCTACAGGAGGAGAGAGGACCCTGCCCACGATGGCTCAGTGTCTACAGGAGGAGAGAGGACCCTTCCCGCGAGGGCTCACAGTCTACAGGAGGAGAGAGGACCCTGCCCACGAGGGCTCAGTCTACAGGAGGAGAGCGGACCCTTCCCGCGAGGGCTCAGTCTTATACAGACCTCTTGTCTCCTTAAAAGAGCGAACAGCCCCATCTATGCTTACGAGACTGTTAGTTCAGGTCAGGAGGCTCTAGATCGGGC
Organism: Anomaloglossus baeobatrachus; assembly: GCF_048569485.1. Classification (NCBI taxonomy): domain Eukaryota; kingdom Metazoa; phylum Chordata; class Amphibia; order Anura; family Aromobatidae; genus Anomaloglossus; species Anomaloglossus baeobatrachus. Next base: position 785,576,237 of record NC_134354.1, on the reverse strand, counting down.
CAGGAATTGCAGCCTGATCACTCCGTATAATACAGTTTTTGACAATATAAACTTATAACAAATCGATTGAAGCCTGTTTAATGCCTTCTTACGTTATCTGATATAAACCAAACGATTGTTAGGGTATGTGCGCACGTCTCTGCGTTCTGTTACGCAGTTTTTTTTTTAGTCCCTGCATGTGCGTTTCAAACGCAGCCGAAAAGCTGCGTTTTGAAAGCATTGTGCATGCGGAATTCATGCATTCTGGATGCTTGCTCTGCCATAGACAGTGGGAAAAGCATTGAACGCACAAAAGAAGTGACATGTTGCTTTTTAGAATGCATCGTTTTTGGCAAAATATTTCAGCAGCCGAAACGCTGCGTTCTAAAACGCAATGTGCGGATGGAATTTGCACAATCTTCATAGATTGTGCTGGGGATGCAGGACGCAGTGTAAAAGCATGAAAAAAGCACACATGCGCACATACCCTTAATCCTATAGTTCAGTCTCCATGTTTATATTTTGTTATGCAACACAATGCCAAGAGTGCTAAACATGCTATACCCTTTAAAAGCCGTATTTCTGCACCATAAGAGACACGTCTCCCCAGCATTGTTGATTTAACCCTAGTGCCAACAAAAGGGACTTTTCATCATAATAAGCAGCATCCGAACCTATACATGGGATCAGACTGAGAGAAAGCATCTTGAAAAAGTTTTACAAGACTTTTAACCTTGATGAGCTAGCCTTAGGGGTGCTTTACACGTTGCGACATCACCCGCCTCTGTCGGTGGCACGATATGTGGTGACCGCTGCCGTAGCGAACATTATCGCTACTGCAGCGTCACACGCACATACCTGCTCTGCGACGTCGCTGTGACCGGCGAACCGCCGCCTTTTTAAGTGGGCGGTTCGTTTAGCGTCACTGAACCGCCGCCCAATAGAAAAGGAGGGGAGATGAGATGAGCGGCCGGAACATGCCACCCACCTCCTTCCTTCTTTTCCGGTAGACGCAGGTAAGGAGATGTTTGTGTGTGACGCTGCTGGAACGACAGAGATGTGTGCTGCCGCAGCACCGATATTATGGAAATGAACGACGTGTCAACGAGCAACGATTTTGCACGTTTTTGCGCTCGTTGATCGTCGCTCATTTGTTATACACGCTGTGATGTCGCTACCGGCGCCGGATGTGCGTCACTAACGACGTGACCCCGACGATATTTCGGCAGCGATGTCGCAGCGTGTAAAGTACCCCTTAGGGTAGGTCACCAATGTCTGATCAGTGAGGGGGTGACTTCCGGCACCCCCTGCTGATCAGCTTTTTCCGGTGCCTCCCCTGAAACATTTTAGTTGTGGAGCTGCCCAGTTACACAACTAAGTAGTTTTGGGGCAGTATTGGGAACCAATCTTAAGGCTAGAGTATCAATGGTTAGTTACGCACATATGATCTGGACGGGAGAGCTTTCTGGATAGGCGTGTTTTTTCTGACACTAGTGTCCTGTGCAGGAGAACGTGCTGCCTGTGCATACGATCGAGGTTACTATGTATTTTTGCTGTTCTCGCGCTGAGAACACTCACATCTCCGCATGGACTCGGAAAGCTGTGCCATGTGTCAGTTTACGGAGCATCTAAAAGAAGCACAGTGGGCATGGGATTGTATAAATCACATGTACAGCACATGGAGTAAATGACACTATAATAAAGCCTATCCACTGTGCTTGTACTTTACATGCTACGTCCAAAACGGTGCTAAGACCTCTTTCACACACCAGTATTTTGCATCAGTGTTTCATCAGTATTTGGATGCCAAAACCAGGAGTATCTCCAAAATGTGGAACAGGTTTCAGTCTGTCAATTATAGTTCTCTGTAAGTTCCACTCCTAGTTTTGGCATCCAAATACTGATGAAACACTGATGCAAAATACTGACTTATGAAAGAGGCCTAACGCTGATAATGTGCACTCGCCCTTAAAATCCCGGACAATCCCTTTTGTCTACCAATGATGGAAATAAACAAATTTCATTAAAAATGTTTTATTCTGGTAATGAAACATAATGACCACTATAAAAATTGACTTTAGTAACATAAAAATGCACTTCCTGTACAGGTCACATATTCAAGAAAATCACTTCATAGTACAATATATTACAGTCCATATTACACACAGTCCATTTATTAGCTCATCTTTATACCACTGCCTTTAATCCACCTCTTCAATAACGGGGCCTGTATTGCTGCCCGTTCTTGCTTGGGCACTGCAGCTGGCACCTGGCATCCCACTTGTGGCTGCCCCTTGGTACAGTTTGGTGATGATGGGATTGCACACCTTCTCCAGTTCTTTCTGTTGATGGCCACACTCCTCTTTCTCAGCCAACTGGTTCTTGTCCAGCCATGCTAGGGTCTCATTACACTTCTCCACAATGCTCGTTTTATCTCCAGGACTTATCTTGTCCTTCACATTATCCTCTTCCACTGCACTCTTCATATTGAAGACATAAGCCTCCAGGGAATTCTTTGCAGCAATCTGCTCTCTTTGGGTGTCATCATCAGCCTTATACCTGTCTGCCTCTTGCACCATCTTCTCGATCTCCTCTTTGCTCAGTCTGCCCTTGTCATTGGTTATTGTGATTTTGTTCTGTTTTCCAGAGCTTTTGTCCATGGCAGATACATTGAGAATACCATTGGCATCAATGTCAAAAGTCACTTCAATCTGTGGCACTCCACGTGGGGCTGGTGGTATTCCGCTTAATTCAAACTTGCCTAGAAGATTATTGTCCTTGGTCATTGCTCTCTCACCCTCATACACCTGGATGAGGACTCCTGGCTGGTTGTCAGAATAAGTGGTGAAGGTTTGTGTCTGCTTAGTTGGGATAGTTGTGTTTCGTTTGATCAGAACGGTCATTACTCCTCCGGCTGTTTCTAGGCCAAGGGAGAGTGGTGCTACATCCAGAAGAAGCAGATCCTGGACCTTCTCAGACTTATCACCAGTTAATATGGCAGCTTGCACGGCAGCTCCATAGGCAACAGCCTCATCAGGGTTGATGCTCTTGTTCAGCTCTTTCCCATTAAAGAAGTCTTGAAGTAGCTTCTGCACTTTGGGGATGCGTGTTGATCCTCCAACCAAGACTATATCATGAATTTGAGATTTGTCCATTTTGGCATCTCTGAGGGCCTTTTCTACTGGATCCAGGGTACCTCTAAAGAGGTCTGAACACAGCTCCTCAAAGCGAGCTCTGGTGATGGAGGTGTAGAAGTCAATGCCCTCATACAGAGAGTCAATCTCGATGCTGGCCTGGCTGCTGGAGGACAGGGTTCTCTTTGCTCTCTCACAGGCTGTCCTGAGCCTTCTCAGTGCTCTCTTATTCTGGCTGATGTCCTTCTTGTGCTTGCGTTTGAATTCCTCCACAAAGTGATTGACCATACGGTTATCAAAGTCCTCTCCTCCCAGATGGGTGTCACCAGCTGTGGCTTTTACCTCAAAGACACCATCATCAATGGTTAGAATGGAGACATCGAAGGTGCCCCCTCCCAAGTCGAAAATCAGAACGTTGTGCTCTCCACGACTGCCCTTGTCCAACCCATAAGCGATGGCGGCTGCTGTGGGCTCATTGATGATTCTCAGCACATTTAATCCAGCAATGACTCCCGCGTCTTTCGTGGCTTGCCGTTGGGAATCATTGAAATAGGCCGGGACGGTAATAACAGCGTCCTTCACTGGATGACCCAGATAAGCCTCGGCCGTCTCCTTCATCTTTAGCAGAACCATGGAGGAGATTTCCTCAGGAGAAAAAGTCTTTTGTTCCCCTTTGTAGTCCACAGTCACTTTAGGTTTTCCTCCATCGCTCACCACCGTGAACGGCCAGTGCTTCATGTCAGACTGCACCACAGAGTCGTCAAACTTACGGCCAATCAGTCTCTTGGCATCGAAGACGGTGTTCTGTGGGTTCATGGCCACCTGGTTCTTGGCTGCATCGCCGATCAGTCTCTCGGTGTCGGTGAAGGCCACGTAACTTGGGGTGGTGCGGTTTCCCTGGTCGTTGGCGATGATCTCCACTTTGCCATGCTGAAAGACGCCAACGCAGGAATAGGTGGTGCCCAGGTCAATGCCGACTGCAACTCGCTTGGCAGACATGATGGTAGATGTGTGCGAAGTAGAAGTTCTGAATGGCTTCTCCTGCTGGGTCTGGTGTGGAGCTTCTGCTCTTTCCTCTGCTCTGGTGTCAGGCGCTGCGGGGTCTGTCAGCCTCTGTTCTCCTCGCTGCCTCCAGCGTCTGGATTCTTTCCTCAGCCGAGATCTGCCTGACGAGCTTCTGTCATGTGTATTTATACTGTCAGCCGCATTCCGGCCTCTGAGGTAACAGCCAATCAGCACTCTCCATTCCACACGCAGCTCCGTGTCCATAGAAACCTTCCTGAACATTCCTGATTCTTCCCGTGCAGTCAGCCAATCACAGTCGAGCTCTGGAGATGTCGTCACTCAAGACTCTTCCAGCTGCTTCCAGAACTGGAACGTCCTGACCAATTAGATTTGCTGTTGATGTGACGTCACTGGGCGGGAAGTTTCTAGAAGCTGCTATTGGCTGACGGGTTCTCGGTGTTTCTAGCAGCTTCTCAGGCGTACTAGAGATAAAATGCATCTGCCGGTAATGTATCTCTGCGGTGACAGTGATTACCCCGCCGCTCCGCCCTCGGTCCCGGTGTTTCCGCCTCTTCTGACTCCCTGTAGATTTATGAGAGCGTTCGTTGTAGCTTTCCCACAATAAACAATCGACACAGGAGTTCAGACCCCCATTTTCATAATGGAACAGTCCGTGCAGAGATTGGAATGTTTATCAGTGAGAAGAAACCACCACACAACGGAGGGGGAGGCTGCTGTATAATTGGGATAGATTGAGGTCGTACATTTATAATGAGAAAGCTCTGATGAGAACATCCTCAGGTATGGTCACCATCGAGGAGAACCACTAGTCCCAGCATGTCTGTGTATATATATCTATACTGATTGAGATAGATATATATACACACACACACATTTGTTTTGTATGACCGTCACCAATGAATGTTACATATGAAGAAAATTAATAATGTGACAACTCGTTAGCCCACCATTAGTACTTCATAAAAGTTTTCTTGTTCATGGACTACTTAAAGGGATTGTCCATATTTTTTTGAAAGTTGACATAGAGGGTAGAAAACCTTATAAAAGAAAAACGGAACCAAGATTTGGAATTTCACCGTCCCGACCCTTCAGCTCCACTGCTCTGATCATCTCCACCCTGCACCTCTAGTGACTGATGGACCGGATGTCACGTTCTCTGGTGTGATCAGCAGACCGCTGCAGCCAAACAGTGTCCTCAAGTGACTGATGGAAAAGACGTTATCACTTCCGATCCAGTTGAAGAGACCGCGCTGAGTTGAGTCACGTAATTATGGCTATTTTCTTTCACAAGGAATCCCCATCCTCTGCAAACTTTCAAAAGTATCAGAAAACCCCTTTAACCTCAAATCTTCTACCCTACTTTATACCACCTTTCCATATTGCAGTGTTGTTAGACGGATTCGCCGTTCACAAGCGCAGGAAAGCTGGGTGACGACTCCAGTGTGAGAAGTTATGCAGCCATATTGGTGGCCACCCGGCTTTACAAATATGCTTAGGATTCATCATTTGTGTTTTTATTTTTTCAAGTAACTTTTCCTTTTTTGTTTTGTGGGATTCGTTGTCATTTTCATGGTTAATATGAATTTTAGGCAAATGAAAAATACCCTATAATCTGTGTCCTCTTATGACTTTTTTTCGTATTGTTGAATACTGCGCTAAAATGTGGCTAAATTTGCGCAATAAATTTCAGGGAATCACTCCAGAAAGTTATTTTGTGACTTTTTAAAAAGTTGTAAATTGATGTTGAACGCAAACCACACCTGCAATGCTGAACAAAAAAAAAAAATAATAAAGAGGCAAAGACATAAAATAGAGTTTAATGAGTGGCGCAAAATAGAAGAAGAATGAGGTGCAAATAATAAAGGTCAAAATGCACCAAAAACAAAGCAAAAATACCTGACAAATGCAATAATGGCTATTTCTGTTAGAAGCTAAAACACTGGATCTGTCACACAAAGGAAACAAATGTATGATGTATGGACGTTATAGAAACAGAACCACAATGGTTTAACCCCTTCCTGACTTAGGATGTACATTTTCACCGTCTTCCGGCTCCCTGCCTGAGAGCCTGCATTTTTTCCGGCAGATGATGTCCATGTTATCCAGCCATCATCTGCCTCTAAAAAAAATACTCTAAAACTGCATGTTTGGTATCTGTGTAATTGTAGTGACCTTGAAAATCATATTTCCAGGTCATTTTTATTGTAAAATTAATGTTGTAAATAAAAGTACCGAAAAAACAATTGCAGAATTGCGCTGTATCATTTTTGTTTGCAATTTTGCTGAACATGGAATTGTTTTTCTGCTTTTCTGCACATCACATGAACATGAATGGCGTTATTCAATAGTACAACTCGTTCTGCAAAAAAATCAAGCCCTTATATGTCTATGTGGATGGAAAAATAAAAAACATACTGCTCTTGGAAGAAGGAAAAAATGAAAATGGAAATTTACCTGGGCGGTAAAGGGTCTGGGCCACTGCTTAAAAACTGTCCACAATGTATTTTCTGCCTGAAGGGAGACCTGGACATGTGAAAAAAACCCCCAACAAACGGTACAGCCTGGGCTAAGTGCAAGAACTGACTCCAGATATAGTGACATTGAACAAATACTTTTTTTCTTCCTTCCTTTTAATTGAACCACAAGTAAAAATAATGGATTTTGATCAGACTGTGCCACCAACAGCAACTTCCACCTTCTAAATAAATAATTTTTTAATTTTTTAGTGCCAAAACAATTCTCTAAATTCTATTGATCCAGAATGATGTGGGTATTAATATACCACATTATCATAAAATTACTTATTCCCATATTCAGCTCTGTGGTTATCCTCCACATGTCCTCTAGGGGGCAGCAGATAGTTTTGCTTACAATCAATTCTCCTAATGGAAAGTTTCACGATTCTGTAAAATTTCTTCTTGTGTAAAGCAGAAACGGGATAGGGAGACAGAAACATCAATGCAGGTTTGGTATTGCGGTAATCATACTAATCTGCAAAATTATATTTATTGGTCTTTTTTCACATTATGAAAGGATTGCATTTTTTTTTTTACCATTTCATTTGGAAGTTTTTTTTCTGTTTTCCAATGCAGTGAATGAATGATGTAATTCAAAACTAAAAGTCGTTCTGCAAAAAATAAGCCCTGATAAGGCTATGTGGATGGAAAAATAAAAAAGATTAAGCACCCAATCCATAACGGGTTAAAAGGGCTTTGCCATATGACTTGCAGTAAAAGCGCAAAAGCCGCACCAGAAGCCGCATCTGCAGAGACGTATTTCGGGGTTTTCCCCCCTCATCAGTGCATTATGAATCATGAAAATAGCAAATTCCTAGAAAACTGAGGGTTTTTTTTCAATAGAACGTGGATGTCCCAGATCAGAACAGAACAATCTCCAGTGGAAATTTGTATTAATTTCATCACATAATGTTTTATTTAAAGGGAACTGGACAGATTTATGGGCAGCAGCTATCAGACGTGTGGCTGAAACCATGCAGCCAGTGCCGGACAGTGGTATCTGCGAAGTTTCAGAGAAGAACAGACGTATAAGCCTACAACCTACAATAGCCCTCAGCCCAGTAGACCACTGCGCAACCAGCTCTGTCCTCACCTATTGTACCATCACCCATTCCCTGTAGACTGTGAGCCCTCGCGGGCAGGGTCCTCTCTCCTCCTATACCAGTCTGTCTTGTACTGTTAATGATTGTTGTACGTATACCCTCTTTCACTTGTAAAGCGCCATGGAATAAATGGCGCTATAATAATAAATAATAATAATAATAATAATATGTTATAAAGTTAAAGGGTCTGGGGGCTGAGATCCCCCAAACATAATAGAAAAAAATTCAGATGGTGAATGTGAGTTGATGTATCAAAAAGATGAACCCCCCCCCAGAATTAAAATATGTCAAAACCACAATGCGTTTCAGCTGCGATCAGCCTTCCTCAGGTGTCTGAAAAGCAATTAATACAATGAACTTATAGCAGGTGGGTGTGCGGAGCCAGGAAATGTACATAGAAAAGAAATACAAAAATACATAAACTATAAAACTAATAAGAGAATGGCTGCATTGCATCAATATATAGAGAAATGTGTGACCCATTCCCATAGGGATCAGCCATATATTACACATATATCTTATATACTCAGGTCAGGAGCCGTACGGCCAATGGATTGTGGATGTGTGAAAGTGGCCTAAGTGCTTTATACACTCCCTGACAGAAGTTCTGTCGCTTATCCATGTTATGTAAATAAAAGCTTATAACCTGACTTTAAATTCATCCATTGGTTTTATAAATTACTCTTTTGAAAGCTAAAACCCTCCCAAATTTGGTTTAGGTTATGAAAATAAAGTTGCTGCAAATCTGAAATATTGATCATTTAATGAACACAGAAAGGTCATATTTTGGCAAGACAAACATTTTATCGCCTTGTCATATAATGCACCCAATCCTAGTTTACATCCTGGCTGTGCATAAAAAGAAACCCAGCACCCCAGACCTTCACTTGAACTGCAACTTGACCTCTGACAACATGCCAAAAATCCACCCTGCGACCAAAGCCTTGATTATCAAGAGGCTGAAGACTAGATCCACTGCAGAGGTGGCTGGCACCTTTAATGTGTCTCAGCGTCAAGTACAAAGAATTAAAAAAAAGATTTGAAGAGACTGGAGATGTTTTTGACAAGTTCAGGTCCACAGACCCCGCAAGACAACTACTCAGGAGGAACGTTTGTTGGTTAGAAAATCCAAAGCCAGCTCCTCTTCCACTACAGCAGAGCTCCAAAAGGCCTGGTCACCTCAAGTCCCTGTGTCATCTAGAACAGTTTGTAGGATTCTGTCTCGAAATGGCCTCCATGGTCGAATCAGTGCCCAGAAGCCAACACTAAACAAAAGGCAATTAAAAAACCGTGTGGTATTTGCCAAGTCCCACAGCCTGCTAAACAGATGGACGCTGGAAAAGTGGCAGAAGGTGGATTTCTCTGATGAATCTTCAGTTGAATTACACCACAGCCACCGCAAATACTGCAGGAGACTTACTAGAGCCCGTATGGATCCAGAAAACAGTTAAGTTTGGTGGTGGAAAGATCATGGTCTGGGGTTACATTCAGTATGAGGGGGTGCGAAACATTTGCAAGGTGGAAGGCAATATCAATAGCCTAAAATATCAAGAAGTATTAGCTACCTCTTACATTCCCAATCATTTAAGGGGTCAAATTATGCAGCAGGATGGTGCTCCATGTCATCCATCCATCCATCTCTACAACAAAGTTCCTCCTGGTGTGCCGCCCCCGTGCCAGCAGCCTGCCGCTGTTTGGGTCCGGACCTTCCGGTGGGTGGCTCGAGGGTCTCCGGACCCAGGGGATACCGCGGACACTCCGAATGAAAGGGGGGAATTTGGTGGTTGGTGGACGTATATGTACGGGCTGGCCCGTACTAAGTTTGTGACGCCACACATGGTATGTGGTGATATTGGACACCACCGCTGCAGTTACAGGGCACCCGGGGGAGATGTTGTGCAGCAAGTTGTTAACCCCTCCGTGGGCAGGGATGGTGGCCCCGGGACCCGTTGGGGTGGCGGTGCAGGGAGTTGGGCGGCCGCAGGGTGCTGGTGTACTCACTATTAAGAAAATACACGAGTCTCTGGTAAACCAAGGTGATGGTGGTCGGTGCCCGCAGCCGGCTGCGTTCTGGTTCCCCCACCCGGCTGGTGGTCTCTGTCTTTCTCCTGCACCTGTTTAGAATGGTGGACTGCCTGTGCTTGCAACTTCAGGAGTCTGCTCCCGGCTGGTTGACAACAAAGGAGCCCTTGCCCTCAGACGCTAGCCCGTGGGATCTCTGAGCCATGGCGGTGGCCTTTTATCCCCCTCGGTGGGCTGTTGCCTTCTATTAGGGACTTTGGGTGGGACAGGACCTTTAGTCCTGGCCTCAATCAGTTAATTAACCAGTTCCAGTCGCTTCTGGAACTAGCTTCAGGGTCTGAGTACCCCCCTTTGTGCTCCGGTTTCCGAGTCGGTTCCCCGGGTCGGTACAGGCGGGCTACAACCTTGTCCCAGTCCACCTCGGTTCCACCGAGCCGTCTTCCCGGCTCCTGCAGACGGAGACCACCGTCTGCCTCCTAGCCAAAGGCACCAGGGCTCCTACCCTGGTACCTGTCAGTTTTCCTTCAGGCCTGAGACACAGGCCTGACCTCCACTCTCCTTGAACTCTAACAGAATCTGCTTTTTTTTCCCCCGACCCGAGCTGTCTAAAACTCCTAGGTGGGCATCTTCCAACCGCCTGGTTCTGCCCCCTTTTGTGTCTATTAAGCCCTTAGGGGGGTGACTAGGGTTTAAAAGGTTGGCTGATGTCACCTGTGAGGGAAAGGTGTTGTGCGGGGCCCTATTTGTGACTACCTGGCCCGGCCAGGGCGTCACACTGGCAAAGAAGATCAAGGTGCTCAAGGACTGGCCAGCCCAGCCACCAGACATGAACAGCATTGAGCATGTTTGGGGTAAGGATGAAAGAGGAAGCTTGGAAGACAAAACCAAAGAATATAGATGAACTCTGGGAGGCATGTAAGACTGCATTCTTTACTATTCCTAATGACTTCATCAATAAATTGTATGAATCATACCGCATGGAAGCAGTCCTTCAAGCTCATGGAAGTCACACAAAATATTAAATACTAGAAGGTGGCCCGATTCTACGCATCGGGTATTCTAGAATTTACGTATTGTGTAGTTCATGTATGATTTTTGTTATATATATATATATATATATATATATATATATATATAGATGTTGTTGTGTGTAGTTACCAAGTGTTTGTGTAGGGGCTGTACATGTTCTGGGTGTTGTCTGGGTGTGACGGGGGGTGAGAGCGGTGTTGTATGTGTGTTGCGTTGTTTGTGGAGCGCTGTGTGTCTGTAGCGTTGTGTGTGTGTTGCGCGGTTTGTGTGTGTGTGGTGTGTTTTGGGGGGAGGTATGTTTTGTGCAATGTGTGTGTTGTGCGGTATGTGCGTATATTTGTGTGTGCCGCGGTGTTTGTGTGTTGGGTGCTGTGTGTGCGCAGCGTTGTCTGTGTGTGTGGGTGTCTGTGTAGGGCAGTTGTTTGTGGTTCCCAGTGTGTGTGTGTGTGTGATGTGTGGTGTGTGGTGTGTGGTGTGTTGTGCAGTGCGCGCGCGTGTGTGTGTGTGTGTGTGTGTGTGTGTTTTGGGGGGAGGTGCGCACTCCCAAACGTGCTCCATCCCCCATGCAGCGCACTCCCCATCGTGCTCCATCCCCCATGCAGCGCACTCCCCATCGTGCTCCATCCCCTATGCTGCGCACCCCCCATCGTGCTCCATCTCCTCCCGTTCCCAGCCTTCCCCAGGATCAGCCTCTCTCCTCCCAGCCTCCTTCCTCCGAGCCTCCCTCAGCATCAGCCTTCCCCTCCCAGTCTCCCCCAGCATCAGCCTCCCCAAGCATCAGCCTCCACCAGCATTAGCCTCTATCCTTCCAGCCTCCCCCAGCATCAGCCTCCCCAAGCATCAGCCTCCACCAGCATCAGCTTCCCTCGTCCCAGCCTCCCCCAGCATCAGCCTCCCCCTCCCAGCCTCCCCCATCATCAGCCTCTCTCCTCCCAGCCTTCCCCATGATCAGCCTCTCTGCTCCCAGCCTCCTCCAGCACGCCGTGCTCCTCTGCCGACACTCACACACCCGATCGCATCCACTCACACACACCCGATCGCATCCACTCACACACACCCGATCGCATCCACTCACACACACCCGATCGCATACACTCACACACACCCGATCGCATACACTCACACACACCCGATCGCATACACTCACACACACCCGATCGCATACACTCACACACACCCGATCGCATACACTCACACACACCCGATCGCATCCACTCACACACACCCGATCGCATCCACTCACACACACCCGATCGCATACACTCACACACACCCGATCGCATACACTCACACACACCCGATCGCATACACTCACACACACAGACACTGACGATATCGCACATACGCGCTGATACTCACAACATCCGGACATACCACATGCCTCTGGCCATGTGATCCTCCGTCAGGTCCTGGAAGATCACACAGCACAGTATCGAGGCCGAGAAGCAAGCGATATCGCCGGATGCTGTGAGTATGTGGATGCGATGTGTGTGTGAGGTGTGTGTGAGGTGTGTGTGAGAGTGAGTGCGATCTGATGTGTGTGTGTATGCGTGTGTGTGTGCTGTTATGTTTGTGCGTGTGGAAGTCGCGCCGCTGCAGGACCTTTATTTACTGGTAACTATGCAAGCATGGTTACCAGCGCAACACGTCCCCCGCTCGCACGGGAGGCAACACCAGCATACGGCGGCGGCGTACGCTGATGTGGGCTCCCGTTGGTGAGGGGGGAAAGGGGGGGGGAGTACAGTACTCACCTGGGATTCGTGTCAGTTCGGGCAATGCAGGGAGGGTGGGGGGGGGGGGGGGCGAGAGCTAACGTCTATTGCGTGAGGGGGGCGGGGGGTGAGGGGGGGTGGGGGTGGGGGCGAGAGCTAACGTCTATTGCGTGAGGGGGGCGGGGCGTGGCGTGGGCGAGTTGCCAATGCCTGCAGGGTGCCGGGGCGAGAGGCCAATCCGTGTGGGGGGGCGGGGCCATGGCGAACCCAGCGGCCAATCAGCTTTGTGTCACCGTAAGGACATGTCACGGTGACACTGTCACCGTGACACAATTTTGGAGCATGACAGACAGACAGACAGACAGAATAAGGCAATTATATATATAGATGGCTCTAATAGCACCACAACTTCATTCACCAATGTTATGCAACATATCTTTGTATTAGAACTTAATTATTTGTTTGATTTTCACATTACTTTCTGTGGACGACAAAACTTTTGTCTTGTCAAAATCTGACCTTTCTGTGTTCATTAAATGATCAATATTTCAGCTTTGCAGCAACTTTATTTTCATAACCTAAACGAAATTTGGGAGGGTTTCAGCTTTCAAAAGAGTAATTTATAAAACCAATGGATGAATTTAAATTCAGGTTATACGCTTTTATTTACATAACATGGATAAGCGACAGAACTTCTGTCAGAGACTGTAGGCCCTGTCCTGTTCATAAAACCTGGGACTCCCATTCCAATTTATATACTCTATAATCGGCAACACTGAGGTGGCAAAAAGACTAAACAGAGGGACACTAAAAGAGTAATAAATGGCCGATTGGCACAGAATATCATTGCCGCTTTAGCTGCATTCTGCTCAGTATGCAAAGATGATTACTTGCCATTGCATTAAAGAGAGACTGTCAGCACAGAATAATAATAATAAGAATAAGTTTTATTTCTATAGCGCCAACATATTCCGCAGCGCTTTAGAATTCAGAGGGGACATGTACAGACAATATGTGACAATACAAAATAACAAAATTAAGATACCAGGAGGAGTGAGGACCCTGCTCGTAAGCCACAGTCTATGAGGAAATAGGGGAGGCACAAAAGGTGAATGGGGGGGAGAAGAGCTTGTTATATATGGTCCATATGACTGTTCAAACCCAGTACAGGCACTCTGTGCACCCTTGAAATCGCCAAGAACTCAGTGCACCCACCCAGCTGCTTGTCCTGTATCTATCTCTGGCCTCGTCTTCCTTGATTGACAGGAGGGTGGAGACGGAGAAAAAAATAATTATGGTAATTATGAAGTGCAATGACCTGATTGACCACCAGATGGCTCCAAGCCCTTGTGCTTTTAAAATTCACTTTGTGACTAAAGGGAATCTGTCACCAATCTGAGAGCAGCATAATGCAGGGGCAGAGATCCTGATTCCAGTAATTGTGTCACTTACTTGGCTGCTTAGTGTAGTTTTAATAAAATGATTAATCAGCAGTAGATTATCATTGGCATGCTGCAAGTAGTCCAACATATTCATGAGCTTTGTATAACTGCTAGATCTGCAGCAGAAGAAAGATTAATTTTATCAAAATGACAGTAAACAGCTCAGTAAGTGACACATCGCTGGAATCAGGGTCTCTGCCTTTACATTATGCTGCTCTTAGATGGGGGAACAAAAACCTGGTGACAGATTTTCTTTAAAGGGAACCTGTCACTGAATGTTTATAATACTTACCTAATGGTCGGTGCGGAGCAGCCTGGTTGGATGGGCGCCTCCGTTCTACCCGTGCCTCCTCTTCTGGCCATCTTTGTCCTCTTTTTCTAGCTAGTGTGGATGACTCGTTCTACGTCATCTACAGTAGCCGACAGTGAGGTCCTGCGCAGGCGCATTTTGGTCTGATCGCTTGTGCTGTATATTGGAGTGCATCAGCTCTTTATAGTCTCCGGATTTCACAGATGATTCCTGTAATGACCGGCATTAGGGTCATCAGCAGAATCCCGCCTGTCATTACAACTGTTGGGTGTCCCGTGGGTGCGCTGATGGACAAGTGGAATGGCGCCCCCTCTGCTGGCGAGTGCTAAATACTAGTTTTCACCTGGTGATAAATCTTCTTTAACAAGTTAACAGCAGCGATTGGTGGCAGCCAGTGATGCCGGCAGTGACATGTCTATCCATAGAGCATTAACGGATTAAAGTCATATTTGTAATTGAAGATTGAGCACTATACAAGTGTCCCCCTCTGCCCCCCGTACATAACAGCTCCCAGACTCAGGACATCTGAGTGGACTTTATATCACATGATTAGTGTTGAGCGGACCCGGATCCGCAAAATCCAGATCCGCACGGTTTGAGTGCTCGATCCGAGTCCGACCAGTTCCCGGGATTCGGGGTGCACGATCCGGAGTTTTTTTTTTTTGGTTTTTTTTTCTCCCTTCTCCGACTCCGGCGGCAACCCGACCCGGATTATGCCCGATCCGCTCAACTCTACACATGATTTTATGGAACCACCATGTCTGCACTATATTCCTGGTGAATACCGAGAAAGATCAAAACAGACAACCATACATAACACCAACATAAATAAGTACATATATGAAACTTGAGTAATAAAGAGGTGTATGAGTTGTAAGGATATAAGGCGACCTACAGAAAAGTACATAAAAGACACAGAAATGTAGAAAAAAATTCCACGACAAACCGATGAGGTCAAAAATCAATTTATTTAATAGTTAAAAAAGAGACCGCCACAACGGCAGTGCAAACCAGAAGCAGGGGGCATCACATGTAGTGTAAAGCATGGGGGCAGAGACTCCGTAACATAATAAACAGTCCAGGAGCAATAAATGGCAGAAATTGTGACAATTGGATTAGTAGATAATGAAAAAATGTGACCAGGAGAAAAAAAATCAAAGCAGAATATGAAAACCACTGTTCTGCGGCATAAAGTGTATATCACATATTAATGAAGGTAAATAAGGTAAAAAAAAAATGCAGAACTGGGAAAAAGGTGACGCGACATGGATGTGACTGTCAGTCTCATGTAAAGTAACAGTGTGATCAAAAAAGAGAGTAATGAAAAAAGAGGGGACACCACGTGGGGTATGCGCAAAAACAATAAAGCACTAGTGGCCTTAGCATAACAAGGTGCACACACCCCAAGTGGCGACCACTTGTAAAACAATTAGTTTAGAAAGTTTAAGTGATGAAAATAGAGGACTAGATACCTGATCAGGGGAGACCTGGACATAGAAGATTAGCCCGCACATGTGACGCCCAGCCCAACGCGCACGTTTCGGCGTTACCTGGCGAATATATATATATATATATATATATATATATAATATATGTATATTAATATGTGATATACACTTTATGCTGCAAAACTATGGCTTTCATATTCTGTCTTGATTTTCTTCTCCTGTTCACATTTTTTCATTATCTACAAATCCAATTGTCACAATTTCTGCCATTTATTGTTCCTGGACTGTTTATTATATGTTACGGAGTCTCTGCCCCCATACTTTACACCACATGTCATGCCCTCTTCTGGTTTGCACTGCCATTTTGGCGGCCTCTTTTTTAACTATTAAATAAATTGTTTTTTTACCTCATCGGTTTCTCGTGGAATTTTTCTACATTTCTATGTCTACTATATTTCTGGTGCAGATGAACAATTAGTGCATTAAGTTCTGTTGTAAATTATTGGAAAACTAGCCCAGCGGTGCTGCAGATGTGTAGCCCACCTGCAGTAATCGCCTCAGGGACATCACTCCACCCTCAGGGACGCCACAGGATCTTCACTTTGGTATCTCTGGCAACAGGTATGTCGGTTATTTATGTACAAGTCGTGACGCCACTCACGGTTTGCGGTCAGGGATATGGGTGACCACCACTGCAGTTTTAACGAGCGTCTGGGGCTGATGAAGTCTGCAGTTGGATGGTGTGGCCTCCTGTGAGTCAGGCTGGCCCCAGGGGCTCGGGTGTGTAGTAGAACAACAGGTTCCAGAATAACTCAGTCTCAGTCCAAAATGTCTTGCAACTGATCTTTACTGACTTTTAGATGTTTTGTGAGGTACCTGGGCGATGCTGAGATAAACCTGGTGGAACCAGGAACTCCTTCAGGCCGATCTGAGGGTAGCCATTAACTCACCTTCCTAGCACTTTTTGTTTCGGATAACCCCTGACTTGAAGTAACGTGGGATTCATCCAGGGAAGTCGCAACTGCCTTTTCTCCCCTTTTTGGACCGTTTGCCGGCAGCGTGGACCAGGTGAGTTGGCTTCTGGCTCTGTCTCCTTATGGTCCCCCTGTTGCTGCTGAGGCTCGAATTCTGTATGGTTGGTGAGGGACTTGTAGTTCCCCTCACCGGCAGGTTTAGCAGATCAATAAATGGATATCTACTCTAGGGACCTGTTCCCCGTGCGTGCCTAGTCACCAGCAGTCCCCGTACTCGGCTGCCTCTCTTCAGGTGTCTTTCTGACTGACTCACTGGTAACCGCTCTCCCCTGCTAACGACTACTCCACGTATTGGGTCTCACTAGCGTGTGCGCGCGACTGCGTCTCCTAGCAACCGCTGCGCTCCACCCACCAGCAGGGCTGTGGAGTCGGAGTCGGAGCTCATTTTGGTGGAGTCGGAGTCGGTATAAAATGCACCGACTCCGACTCCTAAAATATATAATAAATTGGGGACAGTAGTGCAATGCAGAATGTGCTGAATATTTTACTAAATAATATTTAGTATAATGCTTATATTTAAGTGAAAAATTTATTGTAGTACAATGTGACCATCAGACATTTTAATTATTTTTATGATACAATAATCAAGACATTTGGATAGAACATAAAATATTTATTGGAATACAACTTTAGAACACAAAAAACTTATAAATTGTAAATATGTAATACAATATGTAATATATATATATATATATATATATATATATATATATATATATATATTACATATCATAATTTTTATGATACAATAATCAAGATATTTGAATAGAACATAAAATATATTTATTGGAATACAACTTTAGAACACAAAAACCTAATATATTGTAAATATGTAATACAATATGTAATATATAAATATATATATATATATATATATATATATATATATATATATATATATATGTCACAAACCACCGGGGGGGTCACTCAGAAATCCCCCGCGCTGGCTACCAGTACGTCACAATCGGGGGGTAACAAGTGGGTGTCACCCCTCCTTTATACCTCCCGACCGACAGACAGAGCACGTGACGCGCTCTCTAGCGCCCCTCTTATAGTCAGGCCAATTATGGAATTGCCCGACAATAAGCAAGGAGGCCGCTATACTACTTATGCCGATTATTGAAGGGTCCCCAGTGAGAGTAGGGTATATATTCCCCCGACCTCCGCGGGCGGAATATATAAAACCTCCCCGGATCTCACTGGCCTCCCCACAATAATCCTTGGCACAACTCGCTGCCACCAACCGCTTCACGGTAACTATTAGCCGAACACACAGACGTGGGATTCAAGATCGAGATAACAGAACAGCCCAAGATTAATTATATAATTTAATCAGCCTAAAGCACACTAGAAGCTACAATATATACAATAGGGAATCTACAGAATATACATATGTCAGAGTACAGTTACAGATAAAGCATGGTTTACAAACAGGTATGCAATTCAATCAGTTACCTTGTGCGTCTGGCCCCAGGGGGGCGCTGTGGACCAGGTTTCTAGGAACTCCCACAGATGTTTCCTGCACGTGACCCCCAGCGAAAGAACACTGGAAAATGGCCGAAGTAGGGTTATCAACCTGGGCAAATCCAGGTCCCCTCCTACCTTCGTGACCTCAGAGGGAGCACTGCTCCACCCCTGGCTGGAGTTATGGACAAAATCCACAACATGGAATATGGCCATAACTTGGCCTGGGAGCGTCGTAGGCGGACGCCAATGCTCTCATTGTGACAGTTATGAATTTAGCTACAGAATGAGAGGACTCATGACTTGTCTACTAGTTCCACATTGGCTGATATCACGCCTGGGGTATTTCCCAAGCTCCCGCTCCCATAAAAAAGGGTGTGCCAGCATCGTCCGCATGCGGAGACACCATTTTTATGGTTGCCATATTTATCGGAAATATGGCTTGCGAGATATGAACCATTTTTTACTGGAGTCGTTCTGTCTGGATACTTCCAAGCTTGCTAATTAGATAGCAGCTCCTACTACAGGGTCACGGCAGGGAGTCATCCTGTGTCCATTGTTCCCACATCATCTCATTTCCATATCACAGGAGATGGCTGTTGGAGGTGTAAGGCTATGTGCACACGGTGCGTTTTTCTCGGCGTTTTTGCGCGTTTTTCGGGTGCGTTTTTGGCCTCAAAACTGCATGACTTTGCTTCCCCAGCAAAGTCTATGAGTTTTCATTTTTGCTGTCCCCACACAGCGTTTTTTTTCAGCTGCGTTTTTGTGGTGACCACAAAAACGCAGCATGTCAATTATTCCCGCGTTTTTCACTGCGCTTTTCATCCATTGAGTTCAATGGGATGTTGAAAGACGCAATGAGAAACGCAAATAGCTGCGTTATGGTGCGTTTCTAAGACCAAAAACGCAGCTATAAGCGCAGGAGGTGGGTAGTAAAGTGACGTGTACAGGAAGAGGATTCCTTCTGTCAGTATAGACAGAAGCATGAATCCTCCCGGTACCGTCACCGCCGCTTCCACCTCCCGTCCTGTGCATGTATGCTGCCGTGCGGTGCCATGTACAGGCAGGAGGTGGAAGCGGCTGCGAAAACAAAAGTTAACAGTAGAATAAAAAAAAAAAAAGTTATACTCACCTGTCTGCAGCCTCGCGGTGCTATGCCCGCTCCCAGCTCCTGTCACGGTATCGCCGCTCCCGCTCCGGCTGTGTGCAGTCTCCCCGGGGCAGGACCTTGCTTGCAGGACCTGGCGATGGATCACCTGATGCAGTCACCTGACGCATCAGCTGATCGAGTCTCGGGCTGACGCGGGCGCCCGGCCGGTATCAGCGGATGCGTCAGGAGACTTCATCCCTGATTACCGGCAGCTGCTGCAGCGATCGGACAGGATCAGACTCCCGCCCCATCGCTCCGGGAGCTGCCGGTAATTCAGCACATAAGTGAGTATTTTTTTTTTTTTTTTTCTACTGATGCATCAGCTGATTGTATAATCGGCTTTTATACAATCAGCTGATGTGTGATGGGATTCACATCCTTGATCCTGACACATCATCTGATCGCTTTGCCTTCCAGCAAACCGATCAGATGATATTGGATCCTGATTGGACGGCGCGGGACCCTGACCCAGGATTACTGCGGAGGGGGGTTTATTTCAATAAAGATGGAGTCACTAATTGTGTTGTGTTTTATTTCTAATAAAAATATTTTTCTGTGTTGTGTTTTTTTTTTATCTTTACTAGAAATTCATGGTGGCCATGTCTAATATTGGCGTGACACCATGAATTTCGGGCTTAGGGCTAGCTGATAATATACAGCTAGCCCTAACTCCATTATTACCTGGCTAGCCACCCGGCATCAGGGCAGCCGGAAGAGTTGGATACAGCGCCAGAAGATGGCGCTTCTATGAAAGCGCCATTTTCTGGGGTGGCTGCGGGACTGCAATTCACAGCGGGGGTGCACAGAAAGCATGGGCACCCTGCACTGTGGATTCCAATCCCCAGCTGCCTAGTTGTACCCGGCTGGACTCAAAAATGGGGCGAAGCTCACGTCATTTTTTTTTTAAAATTATTTCATGAAATTCATGAAATAATTTAAAAAAAAAGGGCTTCCCTATATTTTTGGTTCCCAGCCGGGTACAAATAGGCAGCTGGGGGTTGGGGGCAGCCCGTACCTGCCTGCTGTACCCGGCTAGCATACAAAAATATGGCGAAGCCCACGTCATTTTTTTTTTTTGGGGGGGCAGAGAAATCCTGCATACAGTCCTGGAAGGAGGATGCTGAGCCTTGTAGTTCGACAGCTGCTGTCTGCTCTCCTGCATACACTATTGGATGGAGGATGCTGAGCCTTGTAGTTCGACAGCTGCTGTCTGCTGTCCTGCATACACTATTGGATCGAGGATGCTGAGCCTTGTAGTTCTGCAGCTGTCTGCTCTTCTGCATACACTAGTGGAGAATGAAGAACACATTGAAGAAGGAAATGACATCAGACCTTTTTTTTTTGTTCACTGATAAAAAACGCATAAGGACGCAGTGAGCAAAAACGCAGCAAAACGCAGCAAAAAAACGCACCAAATCGCGGCAAAACGCGTGCGTTTTTTGCCGCGTTTTTTCGACGCAGGTGCGTTTTTGTGCGTTTTTAGCGGCCAAAAACGCACAAAAACGCAGCGTCAAAAAAACGCAGCGTGTGCACATAGCCTAAGTGGGATGTGACACCTTCACAGATGCTGGACATTGAGGACAAGAAGGGAGGGGGGCACTGCCAGGGAGTGATGAGCGATTATGACTGGAAGTCATAATTCATCTTCATATCCCGGGATTTGCCTCACACCTCCCCCCTTTTGAGGGCGCTAGGGGGCAGCACACTCCGGTGTTCCCCCGTGCGCCCGTCCGCGACCTCTCCTTGTCGGGACAGCCCGTCTGCGTTACCGTGGTCACGGCCCCTTTTGTGGCGAATGGTGAAGTTGTATTGCTGGAGCGCAAGGCTCCATCGCAACAATCGCCCATTCGTCCCAGAGACGGTGTGCAACCAGCTGAGGGGATTGTGGTCCGTCTCCACGATGAAGTGGCGCCCGTATAGATAGGGTTGCAGACGCTGCAGGGCCCACACTATGGCCAGGCACTCCTTCTCCATCGTGGAATAGGCCACTTCCCTTGGTCACAGCTTCCTGCTCAGGTACAAGACTGGGTGCTCTTGGCTCGCAGAGTCCACCTGGCTGAGCACCGCACCGAGGCCGAAGTCACTGGCGTCGGTCTGTACTACAAACGGCCGCGTGAAGTCGGCTGCCTGTAGCACGGGCGGGCTGGACAGGGCGTCCTTTAGGGCCCGGAAGGCTGTCTCGCAGTCCACTGTCCAATCGACTGCAGAGGGCAGCTTCTTCTTGGTGAGGTCCGTCAAGGGCTTTGCCAGGCTACTATAGCATGGAACAAACCTCCTATAGTACCCAGCGGTCCCCAAGAAGGACATCACCTGCTTCTTGGTCCTGGGGGTGGGCCAGGATGCGATGGCCTCCACTTTCTCAGGCTCGGGCTTCAGTGTTCTCCCACCTACCCGGTGACCGAGGTACTGGACCTCGCTCATGGCCAGCTGACACTTTCCCGGCTTGATGGTCAAACCTGCCTGGTGGATCCGCCTGAGCACCTGTGCTAGATGCTGTAGGTGATCTTCCCAGGTGGGACTGAAGACGGCAATGTCATCCAGGTACGCGGCCGCGTACCCTTCAAGTCCCTTGAGCAGGGTGTTGACCATCCGCTGGAAAGTGGCAGGGGCATTCCTCATCCCGAATGGCATCACCGTGGACTCGTACAGTCCAAATGGGGTAATAAAGGCAGAGCGTTCCCTGGCCTTGCGAGTCAGGGGGATCTGCCAATATCCCCGGCTCAGATCCATGATGGTCAGGTACTGAGCCCCGGCCAACTGATCGAGCAGGTCATCGATGCGTGGCATTGGGTACGCATCGGCGACCGTGACAGCATTGAGCCCCCTGTAGTCCACGCAGAACCGAGTGGTTCGGTCCTTCTTAGGGACGAGGACTACAGGCGAGGCCCAAGCGCTGTTGGATGCCTGGATCACCCCCAGCTTCAGCATCTCGTCAATCTCCTGGCGCATGTGTTGCTGCACCTCCAGGGAGACCCGATATGCTGAACGCCGGATCGGGGGATGATCCCCAGTGTCCACGTGATGGACAGCCAAGTCAGTCCTTCCGGGCTGGTTGGTAAACAACCCCCGGAAGGGGAGGAGGGTGGCCCACAGCTGGGACCGTTGGTCCTCCAAGAGCTGGTGGCCAACCTCCACATCCTCAATGGATCCGCCGGCCCTAACCTGGGCTAGCATATCCAAGAGGGTTTCCGCTTCTCCCTCCTCGGGCAGGTTGCACACGGGGAGCGCACACGCCTCCCGCTCATGATGTGCCTTCATCATGTTCACATGGAAGGGCTTCCGCCTTCCACGGGCAGGGTCCAGGGTGACCAGGTACGTCACAGGGTTGAGCTGCTGGTACACGAGGTATGGGCCTTCCCAGGCTGCCTGAAGCTTGTCCTGTGGTACGGGGACCAGTACCCACACCTTTTGACCCACTTGGTAGGTCCTCTCACAAGCGTTCTGGTCGTACCAACGCTTCTGATCGGCCTGGGCTTGAGCCATATTGTCGTGTACCAGTTGCGTCAAGGCCTGCATTTTGTCCCGGAAGCGCATGACATACTCGATAACCGACACTCCAGGGGTGGCCAAATCCCCTTCCCAAGCCTCTTTCACCAGAGCCAGGGGGCCCCGCACACGTCGTCCGTACAGGAGCTCAAACGGTGAGAATCCTGTTGAGGCCTGTGGAACCTCCCGGTAAGCAAATAACAGGTGTGGGAGATACCGCTCCCAGTCACGCCCATGGGAGTCGACCAACATCTTAAGCATCTGCTTTAAGGTGCCATTGAACCGCTCGCACAGGCCATTAGTCTGTGGATGGTACGGGCTGGCCACCAGATGTCGCACCTGGACTTGCTTACAGAGGGCCTCCATCAGCTGGGACATGAATTGGGTCCCCCGGTCAGTGAGCATTTCCTGGGGAAAACCCACTCGGGAGAAAATCTCCAGCAATGCGGTGGCCACCTTGTCAGCCCGAATGGACGACAAGGCCACTGCTTCTGGGTACCGGGTGGCATAGTCCACTACCGTCAGTATGAAGCGTTTCCCGGAGCTGCTGGGGATGGCCAGCGGGCCGACCAGATCCACAGCCACCCTCCTGAAAGGCTCATCGATGATGGGCAGAGATACCAGTGGGGCTTTGGGGCGTGGCCCCGCCTTCCCCACTCTCTGACAGGTTTCACACGAACGGCAGTAGGCAGCCACATCGGCCCCCATTTTTGGCCAGTAGAAATGCTGGTTTAACCTGGCCTTGGTCTTAGCGATCCCTAGGTGTCCGGCCATCGGAATCTCATGTGCGATCCGCAACAACTCCGTCCGGAACGGATAGGGTACCACCAACTGTCGGTCCCTGGGCCACGCCTCCGGTGAACCCTGCTGGACCGTGGCTCGGTACAGCCGTCCTTGGTCCCAGACCACTCGCTCCGGGTCCGAGTCCGAGGGAGGCTGTGCCGCCTGCTCCTTTAGAGCTTTCAGGCTGTCGTCAGCTTCTAACGCTGCCTGAAACCCCTGACTAGATGTGGCCAGAATCGACGAGACTGTCACATCTTCGGTCAGTACCCCGGGACCTGTGTCCTGGCCTCCACCTGACTCGGCTGCCACTTGGTCAGAAGGGGAAGAGCTATCGGACCTCCGGGAGGCCCCTTGGCTTCCAGCACTCCCACTGCGGGTGACAGCGGCCACAGCCGCTGCGACCGTGGGTCGTGCCTGCTCCTCCTCCGTTCCTGACCAAGTCGCCGGTTCAGGCAGACCTACCTGGCTTCCTGACACCCCGGTTGTGGGGGAACCATGCACCGAGATCTTACCTGGGAGCACTTCCGCTCCTGGACCGGCCCCAATCTCACCTGCCTGTTCCCCTCCTGCAGCAACAGAACCCCGCTGTGAAATCTCTGGGGACCCCACATTTGCTGTGGTAGCCCCCACCCCACACACTGGTCCTCCCCCTGCAGCACCCTGCTCTCTGCTTATCCCTGCAGAGGGCAACAGATCCCAGCTCACTGGCTGATTACTTGTAGAGGCATTGTCACACCTTTCTCTGACCCCCTCCCCTGTCACAGCTGCAGCTGTGTGTGTGTCTATGGTGTCTGTGCAAGCAGAAATATCAGAGTTCACTCCCCCCTCTCTCACATCATTCATAGATAACACATTAACATTGTCAGGAGTCATGTCCGTACTGGCTGAAGGTTCAGCCCTTGGTGGGGGCCCAAACTGGGAGGTTATCTGCCCCAAATCTGTCCCAAGTAGCACGTTTGCGGGGATCCGATCAGTTACCCCCACCTCCCTCACCCCTCGCCCTGCGCCCCAGTCCACATAAATGTCAGCAACAGGCAGCGCCGGGTCAATGCCTCCAATCCCGGAGACAGCGAGGGTTTTTCCAGGGATCAAGTCTTGGGGGGACACCATCTCAGGCCGCACCAGAGTCACCTCTGAGGTGCTGTCTCGCAGTCCTATGGTCACAGACCGGCCGACGGTGACAGGTTGGAAGCTGTCCAGGGACCTACCACCACCCCCACCCACACAATACACCTTGGGCGGCCCTTGGGACGGGGACGGAGCCGGGGCCTTGGGACGCTGAGGGCACATGGCCTTGAAGTGTCCAGGTAAGTTGCACTGGTGGCACCGTCTTGGTTCTGCCACGGGCCTGGAGAGGGGAGTTGAGGGGGACACCCCCTGCAGTCTAGGGGCAGGTGGGGCAGTCGCAGAGTTCATCTTACCCCCTCTCCAGGTGCTGCTGGTGGCCGCTCTCCTGGCCTCAGGAGCCCGATTGTTGGTGTAGTCATCGGCCAGGGCAGCTGTAGCCGTGGACCCCTTTGGCTTCTGGTCTCGGATGAACTGGCGGAGATCCTCAGGGCAGTTCCACAAGAGTTGCTCCGTGATGAACAAGTCCAGGATCTCCGGTCCGGTGGAAAGCTGCAGGCCTTGGGTCCAGTGGTCGGCAGCTCGGGCAAGTGCCCGCCGGTGGTCAGCCCAGGAGTCCTTTGGTCCCTTTTGCAGGGTCCGGAACTTCTTGCGGTAGGACTCTGGAGTGAGGTTGTACTGTTGGATCAGGGCCCGCTTGATGGTGTCGTAGCCCTGATCTGCCTCAGCAGGCAAGTCCCCAAGGATATCCAGGGCCTTACCCCTTAGACGGGGGGTCAGGTATTTGGCCCACTGATCCTTGTCCAGATGGTGCTGCAAGCAAGTCCGTTCAAAAGCAGTCAGGAAAGAGTCCAAGTCTCCATCCTTCTCCAGCACTGGGAAGTCCTCAACACGGACCTTTGGAAGTTTGGTGTTTTGAAGGTCACATGTGGCTGATGAGGGCCGGAGCTGAGCTAGCTGCAGCTGGTAGTCACGGTCTGCCTGTCGCTCTCGCTCTTCACGCGCTGCCTGCCGCTCCGCAGCCTCACGCGCTGCTTGCCGTTCCGCAGCCTCAGCGTCACGCGCTGCCTGTCGCTCACGCTCGGCCATGAGTATCTCGTAGGTATCCCGGTCTCCAGCCATAAGCCTGGCCAAGGCAGCTTGAAGGAGAGCCTCTGCACCTCTCAGGCCGGAGGGATTGGCAAGTGGTGATCTGCGGCACGCTGCAGAGCCAGGTGATTCACTGTCCATTGCAGAGCGGAGGGCTGGCATCTGGCTCGTTGAGGCCCCTTGGGTGAGCTGCTCCTCATCTTGTCCATAATTGCCAGGTTGTGCAATGTCCTCTGCAGAGCTGTTCTCTGGCGTCGGGCTCTTGGAGGGCTCGTGGACAACCTCCTCATTACTGTCCACAGCACCGTCCTCCCTCTCTTCGGCTCCTGCTTTAGCATTGGCCAGTTGCCTAGCTCTGCTCCTGGTGCCATCAGCCATTCTTGCAGACTTTTGGTCACTGACACAGAACTGACACCTGATGCCTCCACACACCTTACAGTATCTGCACTCTGACACTCTAGTGTTGAGCTAGTCTGAAGACCCCAGCAGCCACAGCTGCTGCAGGCAGTCTTTAGTGTCTGGGAGTATGGGTCTCACACACACTATTATCTCGATCCCACCGCTATGCCACCAATATGTCACAAACCACCGGGGGGGTCACTCAGAAATCCCCCGCGCTGGCTACCAGTACGTCACAATCGGGGGGTAACAAGTGGGTGTCACCCCTCCTTTATACCTCCCGACCGACAGACAGATCACGTGACGCGCTCTCTAGCGCCCCTCTTATAGTCAGGCCAATTATGGAATTGCCCGACAATAAGCAAGGAGGCCGCTATACTACTTATGCCGATTATTGAAGGGTCCCCAGTGAGAGTAGGGTATATATTCCCCCGACCTCCGCGGGCGGAATATATAAAACCTCCCCGGATCTCACTGGCCTCCCCACAATAATCCTTGGCACAACTCGCTGCCACCAACCGCTTCACGGTAACTATTAGCCGAACACACAGACGTGGGATTCAAGATCGAGATAACAGAACAGCCCAAGATTAATTATATAATTTAATCAGCCTAAAGCACACTAGAAGCTACAATATATACAATAGGGAATCTACAGAATATACATATGTCAGAGTACAGTTACAGATAAAGCATGGTTTACAAACAGGTATGCAATTCAATCAGTTACCTTGTGCGTCTGGCCCCAGGGGGGTGCTGTGGACCAGGTTTCTAGGAACTCCCACAGATGTTTCCTGCACGTGACCCCCAGCGAAAGAACACTGGAAAATGGCCGAAGTAGGGTTATCAACCTGGGCAAATCCAGGTCCCCTCCTACCTTCGTGACCTCAGAGGGAGCACTGCTCCACCCCTGGCTGGAGTTATGGACAAAATCCACAACATGGAATATGGCCATAACTTGGCCTGGGAGCGTCGTAGGCGGACGCCAATGCTCTCATTGTGACAGTTATGAATTTAGCTACAGAATGAGAGGACTCATGACTTGTCTACTAGTTCCACATTGGCTGATATCACGCCTGGGGTATTTCCCAAGCTCCCGCTCCCATAAAAAAGGGTGTGCCAGCATCGTCCGCATGCGGAGACACCATTTTTATGGTTGCCATATTTATCGGAAATATGGCTTGCGAGATATGAACCATTTTTTACTGGAGTCGTTCTGTCTGGATACTTCCAAGCTTGCTAATTAGATAGCAGCTCCTACTACAGGGTCACGGCAGGGAGTCATCCTGTGTCCATTGTTCCCACATCATCTCATTTCCATATCACAGGAGATGGCTGTTGGAGGTGTAAGTGGGATGTGACACCTTCACAGATGCTGGACATTGAGGACAAGAAGGGAGGGGGGCACTGCCAGGGAGTGATGAGCGATTATGACTGGAAGTCATAATTCATCTTCATATCCCGGGATTTGCCTCACAATATATATATATATATATATATATATATATATATATATATATATTACATATTTACAATTTATTAGTATTTTGAGTTCTAAAGTTGTATTCCAATAAATATATTTTATGTTCTATCCAAATATCTTGATTATTGTATCATAAAAATTATTAAATGTCTGATGTTCACATACACATGTTCATGTACTACAATACATTTTTCACTTAACTATAAGCAATATATGTAGGAGTCGGAGCCGGAGCCGGAGTCGGAGTCGGTGCAAGAGAAATTGAGGAGTCGGAGTCGAAGGTTTGGCTTACCGACTCCACAGCCCTGCCCACCAGACTGGCTCTCCTCCTACTTTCCTGACAGCCTCTGCAACCTTAGCTTCCAGCCCCTCCACTACACCCCTTGATGAGATGTGGAGGCAAGCCCCCTCTTGGGTCTGCCCAAGGGTCCCCTCTAATGGTGTGGGAGACCTGGTCACTATGTGTCTTTGCGTACACTCCCTATTCCAGCCTTCAGGATTACCTGACAGTACTGACCCAACATGGGTGCAATACTCAGTGGTGCCTGACCAGGTCAGGGGCACCACACATACTCATCAATAATCTATCATTTTTAGTGCAGACAGGGCCAGATTATAGGCGGGGCAGACGGGGCTTCAGCCCAGGGGCCCCCACCACAAGAGCTTCTGAGGGGGCCCCCACCACCATCTGTGTGGCCGCCATTTTATTAACGCCGCAGTGTTCAGGACCGCACTGTACCTTTAAAGATTTTCATTTTCAATCCCGGCCGGCACTGTGCTGCAGACACGCCCACTGCACGCTGTGTGGGCTGCGTCTGCATGGATGACGTCACCGCGCGCCTGCTGTTGCTGCTTCTTCGTGCCGTACAGGAGCTTGTGGGAGGACCGGAGCAGAGGCCTCTGTGGATGACGGTGAGTGTGACGTCATCCATCATGGTGCCGGGCAGGAGGTTGCAGTGAGGAGGGAGCAGGACGGGATTCCATATTGTCAGCGGCAGCTCTGCCGGCAGGACCAATGTGAGTTATTGCAGGAGTGTGACCTGCTGCAGATCAGGTCGGGCTGTCAGTGCCGGGTCTTCAGCCTCATCCCTCCCCTGCAATAACTCACACTGATCTTCAGCAGAGACATCACTACACAGATCCTGCACTGATCACATCTGAGCCTGCAGCACACATTATACTATATGGCCCATATAACATATAGAATATGTGAGGTGCTGTAGGCCCAGGTGTGATCAGTGCAGGACATTGTATATCTGTGCACATGGTATACCACATCCAGTGTACAGAGCAGTGTGATATACTGTGTACATTATATACCACATCCAGTGTACAGAGCAGTGTGATATACTGTGTACATGGTATACCACATCCAGTGTATAGAGCAGTGTGATATACTGTGTACATGGTATACCACATCCAGTGTACAGAGTAGTGTGATATACTGTGTACACACATCAGATGGTATATAATGTGTATATTGTATAACATCTGGTGTCTGTATCACAGTAAACCCGGTACTATGTGAGGATGCCTAACACTATCTGGGTCTGTACTGTGCTATATACTGGCTGTATACTACATGAGGATGCCTAATACTATCTGGCTCTGCACTGTGCTATATAGGGGCTGTGTACTGCGTGAAGGTGCTTAATATTATCTGGTCTGCTCTGTGCTGTATAGGGGCTGTGTACTATGTGAGGATGCCTAATGCTATCTGGGTCTGCACTGTGCTATATAGGGGCTGTGTACTACATAAGGGTGCCTAATGCTATATGGGCCTGCATTGTGTTATATGGGGGCTGTATAAGACATGAGGGTTCCTACTGCTATATGGGTCTGCATTGTACTATGTAGGGGCTGCTTAATGTAATATGGGGGTTGCATAGTTACATATGGGGGCTGCATAGTGCCATATGGGAGCTGAATAGTGCCATATGGGGGCTGAATAGTGCCATATGGGGGCTGTATAGTGCCATATGGGGGCTGCATAGTGCCATATGGGGGCTGCATAGTGCCATATGGGGGCTGCATAGTGCCATATGGGGGCTGCATAGTGCCATATGGGGGCTGCATAGTGCCATATGGGGGCTGCATAATGCTACATGGAGGCTACATAATACTATATGGAGGACTATGGGAGCTTCATACAACTATTCCCCCAGAGTTGTATGTCCCCTCCACCCCAGAGCTGTATACCCCCAGAGCTGCATGTCACCCCCCCACCTCAGAGCTGTTTGTCCCCCCACTTCAGAGCCACTGTCCCCCTCTAGAGCTGTATGCCCCCATTGATATATACCCCTTTCCTCAGTAATATGTATGCCCCCCAGTAATGTGTATGTCCCCAGCCTCTCTTGTGATGTATATACAGTAGTGTTAGTGTTCTCTATATGCGGCCATGTCTGTTAGTGTCGGCCACCAATCAGCGTGGCACAGACACGTGCCCAGGAGGAGCTGGATGGAGACAAGCGGGGAGGTGAATGAGGCTGTTGCCGGCTTCACAATATTAGAAATATATATAAAAATTTAAAAATGTGTCTGTGTGTGCATGTATGATGTGTATCTGTGTATGTCATCTATGTATATCAGTGTATATGACTGTGTCTAGATTTATGTCTGTTTATATGTGTTTTTGTGAATTTCTCTTTAAATATATATGTGTACATATGCCTGTATGTGTATGTATCTGTGCATGTCTATGTGTGGATGGGGCCCACTAGGACTCTTTCGCCCAGGGCCTACAAAAACCTGGAGCCGGCCCTGCGTGTACCAGTCATGTATTCTCCTGTACACTGTACAGGGGCGTACCTTTGGAAGGCATGTGGCATATTTGTCCCTGCATAGCAATCAGGGGGGCACCATTGGAAAGTGTGAGGCAGCAGTATGGTGGGAGAAAATTGTAAGTGGACAGTATTGGGAAAGAAAAGTGTGAGGGGCATAGTATAGAGACTGTGTAGTGGGGGGGGATAAGCAGTATAGAGAAGGGGCAGCATGGTGGCCAGTGTGAGGGCACAGTATGGAGGGCACATTATGCTGAGGCGGGGGAATGTGAGACTGAGGTACAGTATAGTGACTGGATAATGAAGCAGGTAGGCAGTATAGAGAAGAGGCGGCATGGTGGCCAGTGTGAGGGCACAGTATGGAGGGCACAGTATGCTGAGAAGGGGGAATGTGAGACTGAGGTACAGTATAGTGACTGGATAATGAAGCAGGTAGGCAGTATAGAGAAGGGGCGGCATGGTGGCCAGTGTGAGGGCACAGTATGGAGGGCACAGTATGCTGAGGCGGAGGAATGTGAGACTGAGGTACAGTATAGTGACTGGATAATGAAGCAGGTAGGCAGTATAGAGAAGAGGCGGCATGGTGGCCAGTGTGAGGGCACAGTATGGAGGGCACAGTATGCTGAGAAGGGGGAATGTGAGACTGAGGTACAGTATAGTGACTGGATAATGAAGCAGGTAGGCAGTATAGAGAAGGGGCGGCATGGTGGCCAGTGTGAGGGCACAGTATGGAGGGCACAGTATGCTGAGAAGGGGGAATGTGAGACTGAGGTACAGTATAGTGACTGGATAATGAAGCAGGTAGGCAGTATAGAGAAGGGGCGGCATGGTGGCCAGTGTGAGGGCACAGTATGGAGGGCACAGTATGCTGAGGCGGAGGAATGTGAGACTGAGGTACAGTATAGTGACTGGATAATGAAGCAGGTAGGCAGTATAGAGAAGGGGCGGCATGGTGGCCAGTGTGAGGGCACAGTATCGAGGGCACAGTATGCTGAGGCGGGGGAATGTGAGACTGAGGTACAGTATAGTGACTGGATAATGAAGCAGGTAGGCAGTATAGAGAAGGGGCGGCATGGTGGCCAGTGTGAGGGCACAGTATGGAGGGCACAGTAGGCTGAGGAGGGGGAATGTGAGACTGAGGTACAGTATAGTGACTGGATAATGAAGCAGGTAGGCAGTATAGAGAAGGGGCGGCATGGTGGCCAGTGTGAGGACACAGTATGGAGGGCACAGTAGGCTGAGGAGGGGGAATGTGAGACTGAGGTACAGTATAGTGACTGGATAATGAAGCAGGTAGGCAGTATAGAGAAGGGGCGGCATGGTGGCCAGTGTGAGGGCACAGTATGGAGGGCACAGTATGCTGAGAAGGGGGAATGTGAGACTGAGGTACAGTATAGTGACTGGATAATGAAGCAGGTAGGCAGTATAGAGAAGGGGCGGCATGGTGGCCAGTGTGAGGGCACAGTATGGAGGGCACAGTATGCTGAGAAGGGGGAATGTGAGACTGAGGTACAGTATTTATATCTAAATGCTACAGTTCGTGCTCTACTGTTATGGCTAAAAATGTTAACGTTATTGGGCCCCCACCAGATTTTCTGCCCAGGGGCCCCCACCAACCTTAATCTGGCCCTGAGTGCAGATGTAAATGACATCTGAAAATGCTCCAGATATTTCAGTGGTTGGAGTCTGATAACTCTGCCGCACCTTTACACTGTCTAGTCTATATTTACACCACCTCACTTACTTTGTGCCAGAAATGTGCGTTCTTTGCACACTGTATCACAAATTGTCATGCTTCCTTTTCAAGGAATCAAGATTCTGGAAAGTCACGCACCTTTGTTGGATAAGGTGCAGATTGTGAATGTGTCCAAAGCACAAATATGTTGAAATTCATGAAAGACTGTATTTTGCCTCAAACTGCACCACAATTCTGGAGCATTTAACGGACATTGGTGGACGAGTTCATGTCAAATGCGTCCCCATCAGTGACAGACGTCTGGACAGGAGCAGAGGAGACACAGATGCAGCCGAATCATGAAGTTTTCTCCAAAATTCTGGCGTAAAACTGTTTGAAATGTTTCAAATATGTTCATAAATGTACAGAAATGTTATGAATTTCGGCATCTTTGTGGCAGCTTGGCCAACTTTTTATAAAAGGAGCAGAACATAGATGAGAGGGGACATGGCTGAGCACAACTGACACATTCATCATAATTTACATTACAAAAGTGGTGTAAATTATGGCAGAAATGTTCTCCAGTTCCTGATGGCGACAAAAAACTGAACCTTGTGCCAAATTCATTCAGCAGCTGCTTCTTAACAGATTTGGCGAATCTTATTTCAGTGCACTCATCATCAAGAATGCCCGTATTGATAAATAGGGAGCTATATATTAGTAAAGTTTCTACACCCCCGTACCCATTCCGTGTACTAATTAGACAGTATATAAAATAACAGAAGGGTTGTCCACTTTATTTTAACAAATGTGATGGGGACATGATTTTGTGGCAATTGCTACTAAGGTTTTTCTTCTTTGTGAACCGTTCCCTGCTGGTTACTGCCTCCTCACAGCGCTCCTGTTCTTATAATGGACAGGTCTGGTAATTTGGCCTCTCAATCGCTGTGCAATATGTGAGGAAAGATGCAATAACAAGCAGGCGATGCTTAACTGAGGAAAAAACTGCAATACTTAGATATTACTTATTCCGGGGTCAGATGACCTCAATGCACAGACTGAGCATGAGTCTCCTGACCCGACCATATAGCCTCATAGGCATAGATGAAGCGGTAGGCTCAGGCCGGTTCACCCTGTGCATTGTGGTCCATGTGAAAACTGCAAAATACGTCTGTCAGAGCCCAGCCTAAGTAATGTGTTAGTAAGTGGCACAAAATCATGTCCCCAACCCTTAGGGGTGCTTCACACACAGCGAGTTCACTGCCGAGATCGCTGCTGAGTCACGCTTTTTGTGACGCAGCAGTGACCTCATTAGCGATCTCGCTGTGTGTGACACTGAGCAGCGATCTGGCCCCTGCTGCGAGATCGCTGCTTGTTACACACAGCCCTGGTTCGTTTTCTTCAAAGCCGCTCTCCCGCTGTGACACACAGATCGCTGTGTGTGACAGCAAGAGAGCGACAAATGAAGCGAGCAGGGAGCAGGAGCCGGCGTCTGACAGCTGAGGTAAGCTGTATCCAAGATAAACATCGGGTAACCAAGGTGGTTACCCGATATTTACCTTAGTTACCAGCCTCTGCAGCTCTCACGCTGCCTGTGCTGCCGGCTCCGGCTCTCTGCACATGTAGCTGCTGTACACATCGGGTTAATTAACCCGATGTGTACAGCAGCTAGGAGAGCAAGGAGCCAGCGCTAAGCAGTGTGCGCGGCTCCCTGCTCTCTGCACATGTAGAATACATACTAAGCACTTCAAAAGACCATATTTAAATCAATATATCAATCTTTATTCACATGATTTAAAAACATAAACACTAGACACTTGCGACAAAATTAAAAACATCAACAAAACAGGGTGTAAGGTAGAGGGTCCACCATAGTTCATTAATTTATAGTATCACAAAATATCCTGATGAAATTTTCATATATCTCAATATCACAAAGCATTTGAATTTATAATAATGCCTTGTTTAATCAATACATGTCAAAAATATGATCTGTATGACCTCTCACATTTCCTAATATTCCAGGGTTAGATGTTTATTTCATCACCACAACAACCAATGTAACAAGCAAGAGGATACACTATATTTTTTCTCTACTTTAGTGCCAAAATACATAATAGGAATTCTGATAACCTTAAGCACTTATATTCATATATACCATGTAATACCTTATATGCTTCCTCTTGTTTTTAAACATTCAAAAATTAGAGTCTTATACTGCATTGGTATCGCAGTGTACTATAGCAGAAGGTGAAATTTACTGAGATCTATTATATATAAGGAATAAACATCCCATCCATTCCCATGAGAGGAATTGGGAGAGATCTCTTAAGCAAGGAATAAACAGACAATCATTCTGATCAATATTAGAGATACTTTACCTAGGCGGACCCTCCCCACACCACTCCAACGATCGTTTCAACGTATCTTCGTCAGGGAGTGATGTGAAGGGGTGATGGGCAGCCCTATATACTTCCCTCACAGCTGTTGTAAATCTGTATAACGAGCGCTCCACTTACCGGGCGCTGCTAGCGTTAGTGCGGAGGCCCCCTCCCCCAACCACGAGGCACAGGCACGTCAGAACAGGCGACACAGTCGCCCGCGATGACGTGACCACATCACGAGGTGGGGGGAACAGGAGCACGCATGCGCGCCACAGCGTCAGCGCTCGTGAATGCTGTATCTAGAGGGAAAGTCGCCATCTTAGTGTATATCAGGGCTTCAACATGGCTGTCGCCTATGACACGATTTGTTAATCTGTGCACCAATGCATTTATAGCAGCGACCATCATACAATCTACAGATTTATCATCCAATTCATAAGATGGCATGTATATACACCTATATAAAAAAATCCATGTATATACGTAAATCAATTTGTCATTAGTGAAATTGTGTTTATCATCATTCACCTATCAATATACATTACGGGTGCCCCGAATACCAAAGAAACCCCTTTACATTAAAAATCAAGTAAGCGGTGTAGTGACAGTACCTCAATATATAATTCACAACATAAAGGAGAATCTTCTCCAAATAGCAAGTCTTTGTTAATCACAGACAGAAAAAGGAAAAAGCTTTTATCATAGTATGGAATTGCTAAAGGACTCCAAAACCGGCTCTCAAGTGACATAACAATTCTTCACAGGATCCAAAAGTATCATTCATCAACTCTGCATCCACTATGGTCATAACAGACCCTACTATAACAAATGATATGAAGATGGGAGACACAAAGGTGTCTCCCACCCCCATTCATGGCATAGTAATTGAAAATCAGGGTGATCAGTGATATAATAAATAAGGGAATAGTCAATGGGATAAATCACTATGAAGATCATGAAGGATGCTAGAGACGATGAATATCATAGTATGACCAATTCAAGTCATCACAAGGTCATATGAGGTACCCCGTGTAGTTATAGTTCAGAAAGGAGCCATAGTTGATGTCATTATTCACTGAAAATGGTTCACATAGATAGTGCAACCATTCATCCAGTCAAAGGAGTTCCACAGAAACCCAAAGTAGGAGGGTCATCTAAACACAAACGTTGCAAGGGGGGATGATATAAACCATATCACCGCCCATTGCCCATGGTGTAGATATTGAAAACAAGGGTGATCACATCAAGTCACAACAAGGACATATAAATATTTTATATATGGTCTCAAGCCAAAAAGAGGCAGTAATTAGATGTCATTAGTCACTAAATATGACTCATAAGAATAGTATGACTATTAGTCCAATTATACCTAGGAAGTTCCACAAAAACCCAAATGGGCTCATCTAAACACGGACGTTGCAAGGGGAGGTGACATATCAATATCACCACCCATTGCACATGGTGTAGATACTAGAAAAAAGAGGATGATCACATAAGAGTGACCTTAACATTAATAGTATCAGTCTCCAGTCAGTATCAAGAACAGGGAAAAGAACAAAAGGGACCATGAGGAATCATACTGCCACAATATGTAGCTGAAGATAGTGCCATCATAATCCCTGATTCGAGATTATCCAAAGGGTTTATAGAGGAGAAAGGTTGGTCATAATTATAATCCTATCAGATCCATGGCCATTTCAAAACAACACCTGTTCTAATGAAGAGTAGAGAGGGCGGATGTGATCACTATCATCCATTCATATACTATAAGAAGTTAGAAAATCCCCATTGATCATTCAAACCTACGGGCTTCATACTCCTCAATAGGGTGATCCATTTACACTCCATTTGTCCCAATCTCTTAGTTATATCACCTCTTCTATTGCCCACATGAAGTTTGTCAATGCCCCGGAACTGAAGGCGATGTCCCTGACCTGGATGGAATTCCCGAAAATGTTTGGCAATAGGTTTTAATTTGAAAATTTTCTCGGTCTGGTCTGCGGTGACTGTCTCAGCATTTTTTATATCTCTAATATGCTCCAAAATGCGAACACGAAATTCTCGTGTAGTCATTCCGACATACAGCTTCCCACATGGGCAGCATGCCAGGTAGATAACATGTGTAGTTCTACAATTGATATGCTGTAGGATTTTATACATTTTAGTATTGGAAGCATCGGAAAATTCTTGAGTTCTCACCACATACTTACAAGCTGAGCAGTCACCGCATCTCCAAGACCCCCACTTTGGCCCACTTGACCCAAAAATAAAGCGGGACGATTTTGCAACATGATGACTATGTACCAAACATTCTCGGATAGTTTTACTTCTTCTGGCTACAAAAAAAGGTTGGTTAGTTACAATATTACATAAGTTTGGATCTTGTTTCAAGATGGACCAACAACTGGAGATAACATCCGTCAATTCAGCCCATCTGGAGTGATAGGTGGTGATGAAGCGTAAAGCATTATCAGATGTTTTCTTGCGACGAGGAGTTAGGAGTGCTGATCTCTCTGCATTTTTTGATCGTTCATAAGCTCTATTGATGTTTTCTTTCTTGTACCCCCGTTGAAGAAATCTTAAACGGAGATCTCCTGCTTGTCTTTCAAAATCCTCCTCCCTGTCGCAGATGCGTCTGGTTCTAATAAATTGGCCAGTCGGTATCGCTCGTATCACATGCGACGGATGAGCTGATTTTGAATGTAAAAGGGAGTTAACACTCGTCTCCTTTCGATGTATCCTGGTATGTAAATCTCCCTGATCATCCACCAAGATATCCAGATCCAAGAAAGTAATTCTTGTCTTGCTGACTGAGTATGTTAGTTTCACGTTCCACAGGTTGTCATTCAAATATGCCAGGAACTCTTCCAATATAGTTTTGGAGCCCTGCCAAATAAACAGAACGTCATCAATGAATCTCAGCCAGAGTACCACTGAGCCCAAGAACATTGCTTCACTCTTCTGCACAAATTCCCTCTCCCACATTCCCATGAAGAGATTGGCGTAGGACGGGGCACATGCCACCCCCATCGCCACGCCCCTCTTCTGTAGGAAAAAACGATCTTTGAAAATAAAATAATTGTGGGAGAGGACAAATTTCATTGCAGTCAAAATAAAATCAACCAAATCATTTCCCATATCTCGATTGGTTAGAAAAAATCTCAGCGCCGACAGTCCCAGGGAGTGTGAAATACTAGTGTAAAGGGATTCCACATCACATGTGATGAGGAACATGTCCTCATCCATGTGTATCCCATCTAATCTGCGTAACACTTCTGTGGAATCCTTTACAAATGATGGCAATTCCATCACTATTGGTTTCAAAAAATGATCTAACAATTTCGATATGGGCTCAACCAAGCTACCATTCCCTGAGACGATCGGTCTACCGGGTGGGTTTTTCATATCCTTGTGTACCTTTGGCAGTAGATACAGCGTAGGCACACAAGGAAATTTAATTCTAAGACCTTCCCAGACCTTTTTAGGAATAACGCCATTTTCGAGGGCCTCATCTAAGATGTCATTTAATTCCACCTGAAAGGAGTCCGTTGGGTCTCCAGTAAGCTGTTGATAGCAAAGGGGGTCGTTGAGCTGCCTGAAGACCTCTTTTTCATAGAGGTCCACAGGCCAAACTACCACGTTGCCCCCTTTGTCAGCTGGTTTGAATATGACATCCTTCATGCGTTTCAATTCCTCAAGGGCTTGCCGTTCCTCTCTTCGTAAATTGTCATACGGTCTATATTGGGGAATCTTAAATATTGCTTCAACCACCATTCTAACAAAGACCTCAACCGAAGAGCATGATGACAATGATGGAAAAAATGTACTTTTTTTCCTAAAAATCTCTGGAAACTTACCAGGCTGTGCCTCCATTTGTTCTACTAGTAGATCCTCTAGTGCTTGAAGTGCCGCCAGTTCTTCCTCTGTAGAGAATGAATCACAGGTAGGTTTAGAGTGGTACTTTTTTAATAGCAACTTCCTGGCAAACAGGAAGGTATCCTTAATTGCCGTGAAGTGATTAAAATTTGCTGTTGGGCAAAAGCCCAACCCCAAAGTCAAAATTGATTCCTGTGCTGCTGTTAAGGTAATATTAGATAAATTAATTACCTTTAGGGTGTTTGTTGTCTTGAAATCCGATTCAAAAACGGCAGGTTTATATTTCTTTGCTTTGTTCCGTGTATAGTAACCACTCACAGATCCTGATGTTTCACCCCGTGTATTCTCAACAGAGACACTGGAGATGTCACTTATTGACGATGAGAAGGACGTCGTTCTTACGGGATTCTGTTTCGCTTTCCACTTGTATACTTTATTGGTCTGGTAATCTCGAGTATCCCGTTGGAATTTGCTCGTTTTCAGACTTTGTATCTCTTTCTCCCATTTTTGGAAGGAATTATTGAGTTCCAAATCAAATTTCTGCATTTGCTCAGGAGATAGCGCTTGTCGTACCTTGTCCTGTGACAATTTAATTTGTTCCTCCAATTTTTCCAGATGTTTCTTATCGGCCTCAATCAAAATTGACAAAAAAGATGAGGAGCATGCATTACATGCATCTTCCCATCTCTTTGTTAATGATTCTTCCTCCAAAGAAAAGGAGGGCATTACCTGTACCCGTAGTCCACGTGGTATAAATTTACGTTGATCATAATGTTCCAAGGACGCCTTGTTCCACCATGTCTTGGTCCTTCTGTATAGCAATTCCTTTAATATATCTTTTTCATTTGTGATGTCCTCTGAGGTACTGTCAACCACATCACCACCTATTTCTCCAAATACAGTTGGTAGTTTGTTCAACCATGCTGAGTCACGAATCCTGAAATCCATGTCGGTGATCCTTCCTATAACAACAACCAGTATTTACTCACAAGGAAGTTATCATCTATCAAAAAACTACTAATGTGGTCCCAAAGTGTTTCCAATCAGAATACATACTAAGCACTTCAAAAGACCATATTTAAATCAATATATCAATCTTTATTCACATGATTTAAAAACATAAACACTAGACACTTGCGACAAAATTAAAAACATCAACAAAACAGCATATCAATTGTAGAACTACACATGTTATCTATCTGGCATGCTGCCCATGTGGGAAGCTGTATGTCGGAATGACTACACGAGAATTTCGTGTTCGCATTTTGGAGCATATTAGAGATATAAAAAATGCTGAGACAGTCACCGCAGACCAGACCGAGAAAATTTTCAAATTAAAACCTATTGCCAAACATTTTCGGGAATTCCATCCAGGTCAGGGACATCGCCTTCAGTTCCGGGGCATTGACAAACTTCATGTGGGCAATAGAAGAGGTGATATAACTAAGAGATTGGGACAAATGGCGTGTAAATGGATCACCCTATTGAGGAGTATGAAGCCCGTAGGTTTGAATGATCAATGGGGATTTTCTAACTTCTTATAGTATATGAATGGATGATAGTGATCACATCCGCCCTCTCTACTCTTCATTAGAACAGGTGTTGTTTTGAAATGGCCATGGATCTGATAGGATTATAATTATGACCAACCTTTCTCCTCTATAAACCCTTTGGATAATCTCGAATCAGGGATTATGATGGCACTATCTTCAGCTACATATTGTGGCAGTATGATTCCTCATGGTCCCTTTTGTTCTTTTCCCTGTTCTTGATACTGACTGGAGACTGATACTATTAATGTTAAGGTCACTCTTATGTGATCATCCTCTTTTTTCTAGTATCTACACCATGTGCAATGGGTGGTGATATTGATATGTCACCTCCCCTTGCAACGTCCGTGTTTAGATGAGCCCATTTGGGTTTTTGTGGAACTTCCTAGGTATAATTGGACTAATAGTCATACTATTCTTATGAGTCATATTTAGTGACTAATGACATCTAATTACTGCCTCTTTTTGGCTTGAGACCATATATAAAATATTTATATGTCCTTGTTGTGACTTGATGTGATCACCCTTGTTTTCAATATCTACACCATGGGCAATGGGCGGTGATATGGTTTATATCATCCCCCCTTGCAACGTTTGTGTTTAGATGACCCTCCTACTTTGGGTTTCTGTGGAACTCCTTTGACTGGATGAATGGTTGCACTATCTATGTGAACCATTTTCAGTGAATAATGACATCAACTATGGCTCCTTTCTGAACTATAACTACACGGGGTACCTCATATGACCTTGTGATGACTTGAATTGGTCATACTATGATATTCATCGTCTCTAGCATCCTTCATGATCTTCATAGTGATTTATCCCATTGACTATTCCCTTATTTATTATATCACTGATCACCCTGATTTTCAATTACTATGCCATGAATGGGGGTGGGAGACACCTTTGTGTCTCCCATCTTCATATCATTTGTTATAGTAGGGTCTGTTATGACCATAGTGGATGCAGAGTTGATGAATGATACTTTTGGATCCTGTGAAGAATTGTTATGTCACTTGAGAGCCGGTTTTGGAGTCCTTTAGCAATTCCATACTATGATAAAAGCTTTTTCCTTTTTCTGTCTGTGATTAACAAAGACTTGCTATTTGGAGAAGATTCTCCTTTATGTTGTGAATTATATATTGAGGTACTGTCACTACACCGCTTACTTGATTTTTAATGTAAAGGGGTTTCTTTGGTATTCGGGGCACCCGTAATGTATATTGATAGGTGAATGATGAT
Organism: Anomaloglossus baeobatrachus; assembly: GCF_048569485.1. Taxonomy (NCBI): domain Eukaryota; kingdom Metazoa; phylum Chordata; class Amphibia; order Anura; family Aromobatidae; genus Anomaloglossus; species Anomaloglossus baeobatrachus. Next base: position 785,535,056 of record NC_134354.1, on the reverse strand, counting down.
AAACACAATTTCACTAATGACAAATTGATTTACGTATATACATGGATTTTTTTATATAGGTGTATATACATGCCATCTTATGAATTGGATGATAAATCTGTAGATTGTATGATGGTCGCTGCTATAAATGCATTGGTGCACAGATTAACAAATCGTGTCATAGGCGACAGCCATGTTGAAGCCCTGATATACACTAAGATGGCGACTTTCCCTCTAGATACAGCATTCACGAGCGCTGACGCTGTGGCGCGCATGCGTGCTCCTGTTCCCCCCACCTCGTGATGTGGTCACGTCATCGCGGGCGACTGTGTCGCCTGTTCTGACGTGCCTGTGCCTCGTGGTTGGGGGAGGGGGCCTCCGCACTAACGCTAGCAGCGCCCGGTAAGTGGAGCGCTCGTTATACAGATTTACAACAGCTGTGAGGGAAGTATATAGGGCTGCCCATCACCCCTTCACATCACTCCCTGACGTAGATACGTTGAAACGATCGTTGGAGTGGTGTGGGGAGGGTCCGCCTAGGTAAAGTATCTCTAATATTGATCAGAATGATTGTCTGTTTATTCCTTGCTTAAGAGATCTCTCCCAATTCCTCTCATGGGAATGGATGGGATGTTTATTCCTTATATATAATAGATCTCAGTAAATTTCACCTTCTGCTATAGTACACTGCGATACCAATGCAGTATAAGACTCTAATTTTTGAATGTTTAAAAACAAGAGGAAGCATATAAGGTATTACATGGTATATATGAATATAAGTGCTTAAGGTTATCAGAATTCCTATTATGTATTTTGGCACTAAAGTAGAGAAAAAATATAGTGTATCCTCTTGCTTGTTACATTGGTTGTTGTGGTGATGAAATAAACATCTAACCCTGGAATATTAGGAAATGTGAGAGGTCATACAGATCATATTTTTGACATGTATTGATTAAACAAGGCATTATTATAAATTCAAATGCTTTGTGATATTGAGATATATGAAAATTTCATCAGGATATTTTGTGATACTATAAATTAATGAACTATGGTGGACCCTCTACCTTACACCCTGTTTTGTTGATGTTTTTAATTTTGTCGCAAGTGTCTAGTGTTTATGTTTTTAAATCATGTGAATAAAGATTGATATATTGATTTAAATATGGTCTTTTGAAGTGCTTAGTATGTATTCTGATTGGAAACACTTTGGGACCACATTAGTAGTTTTTTGATAGATGATAACTTCCTTGTGAGTAAATACTCTCTGCACATGTAGCTGCATTACACATCGGGTTAATTAACCCGATGTGTACTGTAGCTAGGAGAGCAAGGAGCCAGCGCTCAGTGTGCGCGGCTCCCTGCTCACACTGGTAACTAATGTAAACATCGGGTAACCATACCCGATGTTTACCTTAGTTACCAGTCTCCGCAGCTTCCAGACGGCGGCTCCGTGCAAGCGCAGCGTCGCTTGCACGTCGCTGCTGGCTGGGGGCTGTTCACTGGTCGCTGGTGAGATCTGCCTGTTTGACAGCTCACCAGCGACCATGTAGCGATGCAGCAGCGATCCTGACCAGGTCAGATCGCTGGTCGGATCGCTGCTGCATCGCTAAGTGTGAAGGTACCCTTAGTCATTGACTCCATCCATGATTTGATATTACACTTGCGATATTAGCTTTATAATAGGCCTTTAAAATGTAAGTCCCCGAAATAGAAAAAAACTCTTGGATAATAGATGGCTGCAGATTTTTCTTTTTATCTGTATCTATTTACTGATTACTAATTCATTTGTTTCTAATCTTTACTAATACCACTTGTGTAAAGCTTGTTAAAATAAATACAAACACAATTATGTAGCCAAAAATAAAGTACATTTTATTAACACAATGAAACAAAACATTGTAAATTGCAAAATAGTGAAACATTGGAAATTATTTAAAATCAAATTATTTGAATGTGTTAAAATATATTCAGTATGTCTGCTTGGGGCAGATATGCAGAAAGTCTGCTGCTACTAAGTTTATTCAACAGTCCATATTACACACGGTCCATATTACACAGTCCATTTATAAGTTCATTTTTATACCACTGCCTTTAATCCACCTCTTCAATAACGGGGCCTGTATTGCTGCCCGTTCTTGCTTGGGCACTGCAGCTGGCACCTGGCATCCCACTTGTGGCTGCCCCTTGGTACAGTTTGGTGATGATGGGATTGCACACCTTCTCCAGTTCTTTCTGCTGATGGCCACACTCCTCTTTCTCAGCCAACTGGTTCTTGTCCAGCCATGCTAGGGTCTCATTACACTTCTCCACAATGCTCGTTTTATCTCCAGGACTTATCTTGTCCTTCACATTGTCCTCTTCCACTGCACTCTTCATATTGAAGACATAAGCCTCCAGGGAATTCTTTGCAGCAATCCGCTCTCTTTGGGTGTCATCATCGGCCTTATACCTGTCGGCCTCTTGCACCATCTTCTCGATCTCCTCTTTGCTCAGTCGGCCCTTGTCATTGGTTATTGTGATTTTGTTCTGTTTTCCAGAGCTTTTGTCCATGGCAGATACATTGAGAATACCATTGGCATCAATGTCAAAAGTCACTTCAATCTGTGGCACTCCACGTGGGGCTGGTGGTATTCCGCTTAATTCAAACTTGCCTAGAAGATTATTGTCCTTGGTCATTGCTCTCTCACCCTCATACACCTGGATGAGGACTCCTGGCTGGTTGTCAGAATAAGTGGTGAAGGTTTGTGTCTGCTTAGTTGGGATAGTTGTGTTTCGTTTGATCAGAACGGTCATTACTCCACCGGCTGTTTCTAGGCCAAGGGAGAGTGGTGCTACATCCAGAAGAAGCAGATCCTGGACCTTCTCAGACTTATCACCAGTTAAGATGGCAGCTTGCACGGCAGCTCCATAGGCCACAGCCTCATCAGGGTTGATGCTCTTGTTCAGCTCTTTCCCATTAAAGAAGTCTTGAAGTAGCTTCTGCACTTTGGGGATGCGTGTTGATCCTCCAACCAAGACTATATCATGAATTTGGGATTTGTCCATTTTGGCATCTCTGAGGGCCTTTTCTACTGGATCCAGGGTACCTCTAAAGAGGTCTGAACACAGCTCCTCAAAGCGAGCTCTGGTGATGGAGGTGTAGAAGTCAATGCCCTCATACAGAGAGTCAATCTCGATGCTGGCCTGGCTGCTGGAGGACAGGGTTCTCTTTGCTCTCTCACAGGCTGTCCTGAGCCTTCTCAGTGCTCTCTTATTCTGGCTGATGTCCTTCTTGTGCTTGCGTTTGAATTCCTCCACAAAGTGATTGACCATACGGTTATCAAAGTCCTCTCCTCCCAGATGGGTGTCACCAGCTGTGGCTTTTACCTCAAAAACACCATCATCAATGGTTAGAATGGAGACATCGAAAGTGCCCCCTCCCAAGTCGAAAATCAGAACGTTGCGCTCTCCGCAGCTGCCCTTGTCCAACCCATAAGCGATTGCGGCTGCTGTGGGCTCATTGATGATTCTCAGCACATTTAATCCAGCAATGACTCCCGCGTCTTTCGTGGCTTGCCTTTGGGAATCATTGAAATAGGCCGGGACGGTAATAACAGCGTCCTTCACTGGATGACCCAGATAAGCCTCGGCCGTCTCCTTCATCTTTAGCAGAACCATGGAGGAGATTTCCTCAGGAGAAAATGTCTTCTGTTCCCCTTTGTAGTCCACAGTCACTTTAGGTTTTCCTCCATCGCTCACCACCGTGAACGGCCAGTGCTTCATGTCAGACTGCACCACAGAGTCGTCAAACTTACGGCCAATCAGTCTCTTGGCATCGAAGACTGTGTTCTGTGGGTTCATGGCCACCTGGTTCTTGGCTGCATCGCCGATCAGTCTCTCGGTGTCGGTGAAGGCCACGTAACTTGGGGTGGTGCGGTTTCCCTGGTCGTTGGCGATGATCTCCACTTTGCCATGTTGAAAGACGCCAACGCAGGAATAGGTGGTGCCCAGGTCAATGCCGACTGCAACTCGCTTGGCAGACATGATGGTAGATGTGTGCGAAGTAGAAGTTCTGAATGTCTTCTCCTGCTGGGTCTGGTGTGGAGCTTCTGCTCTTTCCTCTGTTCTGGTGTCAGGCGCTGCGGGGTCTGTCAGCCTCTGTTCTCCTCGCTGCCTCCAGCGTCTGGATTCTTTCCTCAGCCGAGATCTGCCTGAGCAGCTTCTGTCATGTGTATTTATACTGTCAGCCGCATTCCAGCCTCTGAGGTAACAGCCAATCAGCACTGTCCATTCCACACGCAGCTCCGTGTCCATAGAAACCTTCCTGAACATTCCTGAATCTTCCCGTGCAGTCAGCCAATCACAGTCGAGCTCTGGAGATGTCGTCACTCAAGACTTCCAGCTGCTTCCAGAACTGGAACGTCCTGACCAATTAGATTTGCTGGTGATGTGACGTCACTGGGCGGGAGGTTTCTAGAAGCTGCTATTGGCTGACGGGTTCTCGGTGTTTCTAGCAGCTTCTCAGGCGTACTAGAGATAAAATGCATCTGCCGGTAATGTATCTCTGCGGTGACAGTGATTACTCCGCCGCTCCGCCCTCGGTCCCGGTGTTTCCGCCTCTTCTGACTCCCTGTAGATTTATGAGAGCGTTCGTTGTAGCTTTCCCACAATAAACAATCGACACAGGAGTTCAGACCCCCATTTTCATAATGGAACAGTCCGTGCAGAGATTGGAATGTTTATCAGTGAGAAGAAACCACCACACAACGGAGGGGGAGGCTGCTGTATAATTGGGATAGATTGAGGTCGTACATTTATAATGAGAAAGCTCTGATGAGAACCAGGGATGGCCTTAGCCTGAACGGTGCCCTGTGCAAAACTGCCCTTTGGTGCCCCCCCCTTCCCCCCACCAACTGATTGTTTACCCAGTTTCCAGGAAACGAGGACCAGGGGCCATTTTTTTTATTTCCTAAGAAAATTGATTTCTTCAAATGGACAATAAAGTCCTCCAGATTTGTGCTGGAGAATCAGCTTCTCAAATCCACATTAATTCTACCACTCTGAAATCATTCTTCTTGGGGTCTTCTCATCTTGTACATGCTGTATGCCTGGATTTTACATTATGGATGGTACATATGGATCCCCCCCCCCCCAATGGGGCGCACATGTATCTGCAGAATGAGGCGCTGCCGCTCTTCATGGAGAGATGTTATAAATTCCTAAAATTCCTATACACTTAGAGCGGCGCAGGTCGTGGTCCCATTGGTGGGATCCTGAGGATAAATGTACCAGATTATACCAGACAAGGCACCATGGAGCCGGCGGCCGATGCTGCGTGTACGCCGAACCAAAAAGTCCAAAATACAGATGTCAAAGGGGAATGTAAGAAATTAGAAAAAATCTCTGCTTTCTACATAATAAAGAGTCCTCAGGTTATATGTGTCGCTGCCTCTCAGCTCCAATGACCTGAACAGACTGAGGTGCAGCGCCACATACACACCATGAGGGAGGGGCACATTGAATGGAAGAACTATGGCATATATACTGTAATCCCTTTATTAACCAGACTGGGCTCACCCCATTTGGCAATGCTGCAAATAATTTTGTTGGAAAATTGGTAAGATAAATCCATGCCAAATAATGTAATGTTCTGCAGAACTTCATAATGCACACCTCAGCTGCTGCAGAACCTCATCATACGCACCTCAGCTGCTACAGAACCTCATTATACACATCTCAGCTGCTGCAAAATCTCATAATTCACCTCAGCTGCAGAACCCCATTATACACACCTCAGCTACTACAGAACCTCATCAAACACACCTCAGCTGCTGCAGAACCCCATAATACACACCTCAGCTGCTGCAGAACCCCATAATACACACCTCAGCTGCTGCAGAACCCCATAATACACACCTCAGCTGCTGCAGAACCCCATAATACACACCTCAGCTACTACAGAACCTCATCATACACACCTCAGCTGCTGCAGAACCCCATAATACACACCTTGGCTGCTGCAGAACCCCATAATACACACCTCAGCTGCTGCAGAACCCAATAATACACACCTCAGCTGCTGCAGAACCCCATAATACACACCTCAGCTGCTGCAGAACCCCATAATACACACCTCAGCTGCTGCAGAATCTCATAATACACACCTCAGCTGCTGCAGAACCGCGTAATACACCTCAGCTGCTGCAGAACCTCAATACACCTCAGCTGCTGACAATGCATTACATAGGATATGTATGCCATTGCTAGGATGGCCTTCATAATGACACTAAGACGAAGTTCACACAGGACATCTTTTCTTGCATTTTTGAGGTCACAAAGATGCCCCTGCATGCATTTCCTCCTCCCAGCAAAGTCTATGGGATTTCTCTTTTGCTGTCCACACTGGGCATCTTTTGTTGGCTGCGTTTTTGAAGATGCAGCGTGTCAGTTCTTTTTGCGTTTTTGTTTTTGAACCCTTCCAGTCAATAGATTAGACTTAAAAACTGCATTAGGCAAAACGTGGTAAAAACGCGTCAAAAACACATTGCGTTTTTTATGCGTTTTTGCCGTTGTGCGTTTTTGGTGCATTCTTGGGACAAAAACGCTGCATATTTGTGGTATAAAAGATGCCCCGTGTGAACATCCCCTAAACCATTCCATGTGATGTGCAGACGGCAGTGACGCCAGGTAACATACGAGACTCCACTGTTATTTTCTACCAGGTGAGGAATCTGACAGCTGATTCCCCTGCACGACCCCCGCGTGGAAGGAATCAGACACCGGCTCCATTATTGCAGTCATGTAAATTTTACTCTGATGCTTCCACATTTCAGATAAAACACATTTTATCTCTGCCGAGGACGATGCAACCAGGATGAGGCGCCCAGGAGGCCGGTGCCCAATGGCTTCTCCTTGCTCTGCTGCTCTGGACTGACCGGTATCTCCCCTGTATATGACATTCTGTACATTGACTGGTCGAACCCCCAAAATGTGTAATATACACTGTTAGGATTTCATTTGCCAATTTGAGTGGTCATGTGATCGCTCACCAGTGATTTGCAGACTGCTGAATGACATCTCCTCCTGCGTCTCTCATTGTTATCATTTTCAATTTGAGAGAAACAGGAGGGGACGTCATTCTGCAGATGACCACACATTGCAAATCACATATGAGTGATCAGATGACAACTACTCGAATCGGCAAGTGAAATCCTAACACAGCGTATATTACACACCTATAGGATATGGCAGGTCAATATTCAGAATTACATTACATTACACACTATACGTGACATGTACAGGGCATATGTAGGGTGTATAATCTAATATATAAAGCTGAGTGTGTGTGTGTGTGTGTGTGTATGTCCGTTAAAGGAATCCGCACTGTCGCATTTACAATCACAAAATTTTGCACAGACACCTCATGTGACCCAGGGAACGTCATATACTGTTTTGAGGGGAAAATTTAACCCCGCGCTTTAGTTATTTGCCAAAAACCTGCTTACATTAAAATCAATAGAGCTGGGAGCTACAGGTCATTAATAGGAGCTGTAATTGGTTGCTATAGGCAACAAAGGGCATTCTTAGTATAAGACAGGTAATGTGTCAGATAATATAATGTTGATAGAGACAAACACAGAGACACAGACACACACAGAGACCCAGAGAGACTGATATAGAGACAGAGACACACAGGGACACCGAGTCTGATACAGAGACAGACACACAGAGACACAAAGAGAAACACACACACACACACACACAGACTGATGCAGAGACACACACATAGACTGACAAAGAGATACAGAGACCGAGACACACAGAGATAGAGATACAGAGACATAGACACAGAATCACAGAGACTGATATAGAGACAGAGAGAGACACACAGACTGATACAGAGACACACACAGAGACATAGACACAAAGACTGATACAGAGACACACAGAAACAGACACACAGAGACTGATACAGAGACACACAAAGACACACACACAGAGACAGACTAATACAGAGACTCATACAGAGGCACACAGAGACTGATAACTGATACAGAGACACAGAGGCACAGAGAAAGAGACAGAGAGACACACAGAGACACAGACAGAGATACACAGAGACCCACAAAGAAAGACAGAGACACACAGACACGCAGAGATAGAGACACACATACAGAGATACGGATACACACAGAAACACAGACACACACAGAGACACATTCACACACAGATAGAGACACAGAGACAGACAGACACAGAGGCAGAGACAGGCACATAGACAGAGATACACAGAGACAGACACACAGAGACTTACAAAGACAGAGACACACAGAGATACAAAGAGACACAGATATAGACACAGAGACACAAATAGATAGAGATACACAGAGACACAGAGATACACACAAACACAAGCACAGACACACAGAGACAGAAACACACAGAGACAGAGAGAGGGGGCACAGCAGGAGCCCCCACACAGCCTCCTGCGCATAGCAGGAGCCCCCACACAGCCTCCTGCGCACAGCAGGAGCCCCCACACAGCCTCCTGCCCACAGCAGGAGCCCCCACACAGCCTCCTGCGCACAGCAGGAGCCCCCACATACCCTCTTATATACAACAGGTGCTCCCCCACAGATCCCATATAGACATAAAAAAAAAAATTATACTCACCTAATCCTGATTCCCAGCACCGCAGCCTCCATCTTTCTTCTATGGTGGCCTGCGGAGGCAGCGCGATGCAATGATGTCACTGCTCTGCCCTTGTGGATATACGGTCTCCTAAGACACAGGCCTGCAGCGGTAAGTGGCTTAGGAGACGGGCAGTGATAGAGCAGGGAGCTCCATGCTCTGTCACAGGATTGAACTGTATCGCGGTGACGCCGACATAGTTCAGTGCGGTGGTTGCAGAAGATTCGGGGCTCCGGCCAAGAAGTTCTGGGCCGGAGCTCCGGATCTTTGATGCCAGTGGCCCCCTGCTGGCGACTCCCCTGTATGTCCAGTTGGAGAGCCCTCTGGGGCATTGACTGGTGTCTGTTTGCCAGACCGACGCTGGATAGATGATAGACAAATAGATATCAGATAGATAGATGATAGATAGATAGAGGGATAGATAGATAGATAGATAGAGGGATAGATAGATAGATAGATAGAGGGATAGATAGATAGAGGGATAGATAGATAGATAGATAGATAGATAGATAGAGGGATAGATAGATAGATAGAGGGATAGATAGATAGAGGGATAGAGAGATAGATAGATAGATAGAGGGATAGATAGATAGATAGAGGGATAGATAGATAGAGGGATAGATAGATAGATAGAGGGATAGATAGATAGATAGATAGAGGGATAGAGAGATAGATAGATAGATAGATAGATAGAGGGATAGATAGATAGATAGAGGGATAGATAGAGGGATAGATAGATAGATAGATAGAGGGATAGATAGATAGATAGAGGGATAGATAGATAGGAGGATAGATAGATAGAGGGATAGATAGATAGATAGAGGGATAGATAGAGGGATAGATAGATAGATAGAGGGATAGATAGAGGGATACATAGATAGATAGATAAATAGATAGATAGATAGAGGGATAGATAGATAGATAGAGGGATAGATAGATAGATAGAGGGATAGATAGATAGATAGATAGAGGGATAGATAGATAGATAGAGGGATAGATAGATAGAGGGATACATAGATAGAG
>NC_134354.1:785470384-785520384 GCF_048569485.1 Anomaloglossus baeobatrachus | reverse complement strand
CTCTTTCTGCGTAAGCCTCCCGGCAAGGCATAAACCTGAAAAGCACATTTTAGCAACAAAGTCATTTTTATAAAACTCTAAACATGTCCACATCAAGGCACACTCAAGGGCACACCAGTCTGGCGCCCGGAGTCCCTCCTGGGAGCTCCCGGTCTTAGTAGATAGTGTGCCCGGATGCCTTCAGCAGACACTCCCGGTCTTTGCTGGACTTCTGCCCGGAGGCTTTCACAGCACTCCCGGTCTTTGAAGGCAGGATCATAAAACAACAAAGTCTTCTTTAACAACACAGAAGGAGCCCCTGGCTCAGTCCAGCATCAGGCTCCTTCCGGGCTCGGCAGCTTGAACAGGTTGTAAACAGTAGAACTTTTCCGGCTCTTCAACAATGCCGGTATTTAACACGAACATGTCCATCACCTCCGGTCATTACGGGTCACTCGGGATGGTAAGCGCGCTGCCATTCGGCCCGCTGAGCCCTCACGTAATCAGAAAGGGACTGACCTGGCAAGCGGCGCAATCTCCGGAACGGTTCGTAGTTGACAGGTGGTTCTGGTGCCTCTGCCTCCGGTTTTGCCTCTTCGACCCCCGACGGGGGTGACGGGGTCTCTGAACGGGACGGCTGTGGGCTGCCCACGACGATCACCGGATGTGTGACCAGACTCTGGTGAATTGCCAGCACCGCCGGGGTCCCCTTCTCTGGGTCAGCACTCGGTCTGGTCATGACTTCAGGTGATACCGCTAGTGTGCTTCTCGGCCGGGAAATCTCAGCTAGTACCGGTCGCTGTTGGGAACGCCTCCGGTATTGGCACTCTTCCCATTCAATTTCCTGCTGCCATTGTGCGGCCTCTTGTGTAGTGGGCATCCGGGTCACTCCCACGGCAAACAGGCCCCGGCATCCCACTTCTCACCGGAACCTCACTTTTTCTCCCGGGTACAAGGTATGAAGGCGTTGTGGTAAGCCCTCAGTGTCCAAGTTTACCCGGTTGTAGAAGAAATGGTCACCGGTCTCTTCATCCTCAATGAATCCATAGCCCTCCTTCTGGTTAAATTTAACTACGGTTCCGACGGTGCACTGCCGTTCAAACTCGTCGCTGAGGGGACCAGCCATCATTTCGCGGGCTACGGTCTCAGCCAGTAATCTCTCCTGCCCCGGATCGGGTTCAGGCGATGGGGACTTTCGCTGCGTCAAGGGCGTTGGCTTCACCGGCTCCCAAAAGAATCCCCACTCGTCCTCTTCTAGCTCCCGGGCGTGTTGCTCTCCCGGGGCCGGAACTGCTGTGTGGATTGGAGCTCCCAGGACTTGGTTTCCCGGATGTAGCTGTGCCGTGTAGGTGGCCCGGACTTCAGTCGAGGTCTCACCGGTCGCGGCGTCCCAGGTAGTGACCCAGGATACTTTTGTGGGCCGCTCCGGTCCTTCTGGCACAGCTGGTAGGGCAAGGGTAAGTCCTTCCGCGGCCGCAGTCTGCTTCGGGCGTCCTCTGCCCAGGCTGGTTGCCACCAGCGCGCCCACTGCAGCATGCTGTCTTCTCGGAGTCTCCATTTTGCTCGGAGTCAGTCTCTGTGCTGTCGCTTCTTGCAATGGCGCCGGGGACAGTGGAGATGCTGGAGAAGGTGGAGGCGGGCCTTCTTTTCCCGCTCTTGGGTATACTCCACCCCCAGTCTCGCACATCACATCGACCCGGCCAAGGCGGCTCTTCTTTTTTCCTGTAACGCCGCCCACTTCACATATCTTCATCAGCATCCTGGGGCCAGCACCTCCCCTCTTTGAGCGGCGCACTCCGCACTTCTTTTTCTTCACCGGCCAGCCCCAGGCTCTTCTTTTGGCGCCAATTCTTTGCGCGCTCACTGTGTCCATAAAGACGACGGCCATCTTGCCGCCATCTTGTGCCCGGTCCAACGCCTTAGGCACCACTTGTTCTTCCCACCATGGGATCGGGACCCCTCGCCAATAATCCGGATCCTGTGCCCTAGGCACCACTTGGTCTCCATCTTCTTGGATCGGGACCCCTTGCATATAATCCGGATCCTGCCGACTACGCCACATGTAACGGGGTGCCAGGGGTGCCTCGGGGATTGTAGTCGTGGCCCCTTTTTCTAGCAGGCTTACCCCCGGCTCCGCCGTCACTTTTGGGACAGGAGATGGCTTGGTGGGGCAGAGTGTGGTGGTGCAGATAACGCCGTCAGATGTACAAACACTTTGCAGACGTAGGTCGATTGAACCAGCAGGCTTGTTTATTGAACACTTCTTCATCACAGAGGCAAAACACATCAGATGACTTCACACTTTTGCTAGGGGAAAACCTGTTCTGGACGTCTCCTCCAGTGGGGATGTGCCCGGCTACTCCACTTCACCTGGCTCCCACTCCGGCTAACACAGACTGGACCCACACCGGTACTGCTTCACACTCGAGGACACTTCTTCTCTTCCTTTCTCTCGCTTTCCTGTTCACCCAGCTCCCACATTCTGCCCCTTCTGCTTCTTCTCTCCCGTCCCGGACTCGACTGCCTCTGGTTCTAACTTTTTCCTTAACAACTCTTTCCCTCCCTCCCCTTTCTTCTGCCGGCTCCTCCTTTCCTCTACCCTGTTCCTATGGGGACAGCCGTCCCACCCGGCCACTAGGGGAACCCACTAAAAACAGTAAAACATTTTTATTAAATAACATCAGTATTAACTACTTTCAGGGGAAACTGCACCTCCTTGTAAGGGGTCTGCCCACCCCTTACATACATAACACACACACAGAACATAATACATTACAGATGACACAGCATGCTATACTCACAGTCACTTCCTGGGCTGCAGGAGTTCAGTGTGGATGTTGTAGCAGTATCTCCGGCAATACTGCCCCTCCTCCCTCCCTCTCTCTGGTAAGACGGAAGGAGAGAGGACACAGAGCCAAGGTCAGGTGAGGGCGCCCCCTGCTGGAGCCTGTGCAGGGAGCCGACAGTACGCAGAGGGGGGGGAGGGGAGGGGAGGGGAGGAGAGGGCGGGGCAGTTCTGCAGGGAGCCGACTGTACGCAGAGCAGGGGGGAGGGGGCGCTTTTTGCTGGAGCCTTTGCATTAGGAGCAGCAAAGTGAAAGTAAACAGCTGCTCCCTGCGGCGCCCCCTCTGCTGTCTGCCAGCCGGCGCCCTGTGCGGCCGCACAACTCGCACATGGGTAAAGCCGGCTCTGATGAGAATATCCTCAGGTAAGTGGTCACCATCGAGGAGAACTACTAGTCCCAGCATGTCTGTGTATATATATCTATACTGATTGAGATAGATATATATATATATACACACACACACACTCACACACATTTGTTTTGTATGACCGTCACCAATGAATGTTACATATGAAGAAAATTAATAATGTGACAACTCGTTGGCCCGCCATTAGTACTTCATAAAAGTTTTCTTGTTCATGGACTACTTAAAGGGATTGTCCATATTTTTTTGAAAGTTGACATAGAGGGTAGAAAACCTTATAAAAGAAAAACGGAACCAAGATTTGGAATTTCACCATCCCAACCCTTCAGCTCCACTGCTCTGATCATCTCCACCCTGCACCTCTAGTGACTGATGGACCGGACGTCACGTTCTCTGGTGTGATCAGCAGACCGCTGCAGCCAAACAGTGTCCTCAAGTGACTGATGGAAAAGACGTTATCACTTCCGATCCTGTTGAAGAGACCGCGCTGAGTTGAGTCACGTAATTATGGCTATTTTCTTTCACAAGGAATCCCCATCCTCTGCAAACTTTCAAAAGTAGCAGAAAACCCCTTTAACCTCAAATCTTCTACCCTACTTTATACCACCTTTCCATATTGCAGTGTTGTTAGACGGATTCGCCGTTCACAAGCGCAGGAAAGCTGGGTGACGACTCCAGTGTGAGAAGTTATGCAGCCATATTGGTGGCCACCCGGCTTTACAAATAAGCTTAGGATTCATCATTTGTGTTTTAATTTTTTCAAGTAACTTTTCCTTTTTTGTTTTGTGGTATTCGTTGTCATTTTCATGGTTATTATGAATTTTAGGCAAATGAAAAATACCCTCTAATCTCTGACCTCTTATGACTTTTTTTTTTCGTATTGTTGCATACGCAGCTAAAATGTGGCTAAATTTGCGCAATAAATTTCAGGGAATCACTCCAGAAAGTTATTTTGTGACTTTTTAAAAAGTTGTAAATTGATGTTAAACGCAAACCACACCTGCAATGCCAAAAAAAAATTAAATAAAGAGGCAAAGACATAAAATAGAGTTTAATGAATGGCGCAAAATAGAAGAAGAATGAGGTGCAAATAATAAAGGTCAAATAAACCAAAAAAACAAAGCACAAATACCTGACAAATGCAATAATGGCTATTTCTGTTAGAAACTAAAACACTGGATCTGTCACACAAAGGAAACAAATGTATGATGTATGGACGTTATAGAAACAGAACCACAATGGTTTAACCCCTTCCTGACTTAGGATGTACATTTTCACCGTCTTCCGGCTCCCTGCCTGAGAGCCCGCGTCTTTTCCGGCAGATGATGTCCATGTTATCCAGCCATCATCTGCCTCTAAAAAAAAATACTCTAAAACTGCATGTTTGGTATCTGTGTAATTGTAGTGACCTTGAAAATCATATTTCCAGGTCATTTTTATTGTAAAATTAATGTTGTAAATAAAAGTACCGAAAAAAACAATTGCAGAATTGCGCTGTTTGCAATTTTGCTGAACATGGAATTGTTTTTCTGCTTTCCCGCACATCACATGAACATGAATGGCGTCATTCAAAAGTACAACTCGTTCTGCAAAAAATCAAGCCCTTATATGTCTATGTGGATGGAAAAATAAAAAACATACTGCTCTTGGAAGAAGGAAAAAATGAAAATGGAAATTTACCTGGGCGGTAAAGGGTTCCGGGCCATTGCTTAAAAACTGTCCACAATGTTTTTTAATGCCTAAACGGAGACATGGATGTGTGGATAAGGTCTTAAGGTGGCGTTACACGCTATGATTTATCTGACGATATGTCGTCGGGATCACGGATTCCGTGACGCACATCTGGCATCGTTGGCGACGTCGTTGCGTGTGACACCTACATGCGACTCCGAACGATCTCAAATAGGCTGAAAATCGTTGATCGTTGCCACGTCGTTCAGTTTCAAAACATTGTTTGTCATTTGGAACGCAGCAGACATATTGGTACGTTTGACACCCTGCCAACAACGAACAACATCCACACGACCGCCTGGTCGAACAATATATCGCTGAACGATGTAGCATCGTTTGTGAGATGTGTACGTGTGACCGCTACAAAACGACCTATGAGCGATCTCGGCAAATCGTAACAACGATCTAGGCGTGTCACATCGCTAGCGATATCGTTGTGTGTAAAGCAGCCTTAAGTGAAAAAAAAAAACCTGGTACAGTCGGTCATAAGTGCAAGAACTGACTCCAGATACAGCAGCATTGGACAAATACTTTTTTTTTCTTCCATCCTTTTAATTGAACCACATGTAAAAATAATGGATTTTGATCAGTCCATGCCACCCACATCAGCTTCCACCTTCCAAATAAATAATTTTTAATTTTAGCGCCAAAACAATTCTTTAAATAATTCTATTGGTCCAGACTGATCTGGGTATTAATATACCACATTATCATAAAATAACTTTTGTTTACAACTAATTCTAATGGAAAGTTTCACGATTCTGTAAAATTTATATAATAGTAATAAAGATTTATTTCTATAGCGCCAACATATTCCGCAGCGCTTCAGAGGGAACATGTACAGACAATTTGAGACAACACAAAAAAAAACAAAATTCAGATACCAGGAGGAGTGAGGCCCTGCTCGTAAGCTACAGTCTATGAGGGAATAGGGGAGGCACAAAAGGTGAATAGGGGAGAAAAGCTTGTTATATATGGTCCAGCCATCGATTTCAGGCTACTTTCACACATCCGGTTTTTGCTCTGCGGCACAATACGGCGCTCTGCAGAAAAACCGCAACCGTTTTTTTTTGCCGCCGGTTGCGGGTTTTTTTTGCATAGACTTACATTAGTGCCGTATTGTGCCGCATGGGCTTGCGTTCAGTCCGTTTTTTGCCGCATGCGGCAGATTTAGCCGATGCGGCCGGATGGAACGTTGCCTGGAGCGTTTTTTGCTCCGGCAAAAAAAACGCATCGCGCCGCATCCGGCCGCTGCGGCGCATTTTTCAATGCATGCCTATGGACGCCGGATGCGGCGCGATGCGGAAAAAACGCATCCGGCCGCCGCATGCGGTTTCTTCCACTGCGCATGCTCAGTAGCATGCCGCAACCGGAAAAAAACGGACGGGCCGCGTGTAAAAACTTATGCAAAGGATGCGGTGTTTTCGCCGCATCCGTTGCATAGGTTTCACAGCCGGATTGAGCCGCACTGCTCCAACCGGATGTGTGAAAGTAGCCTAATAGGGGATTCAAAACCAGCTGCATGAACCCGTGATTGGCCAGAATTTATACAGGTACAGGGGACAAGAATTGGAAGTACATTTTTTTTTTTATGATTTTTTTTTTTATGAAGGGCAGAAAGGGACTAGATTAGATCAGGGCAGTGAGGTGATAGGCTAGTCTAAAGAAATGCGTTTTTAGGGCCCGCTTAAAGGTGTGGATGTTGGGAATTTATCGGATTGCTCTTGGTAGTGTGTTCCAAAGCTAAATTTCTCCTTGTGTAGAGCAGAAACGGGATAGGGAGACAGAAACATTAGTGTAGGTTTGGTATTGCGGTAATCGTACAAAATTATATTTATTGGTCTTTTTTTTCACTTGAAAAAAAAGATCAGAATTGCATTTTTTTTTTTACCATTTCATTTATTTTGGAAGTTTTTTTCTGTTTTCCAATGCAGTGAATGAATGATGTAATTCATTTTGATACAATAAGAAAAATATGTCGCTGTCCAGTTGTGCGCGTTTCTTATAAGAAAAATATGTCGCTGTCCAGTTGTGCGCGTTTCTTATAAGAAAAATATGTCGCTGTCCAGTTGTGCGCGTTTCTTATAAGAAAAATATGTCGCTGTCCAGTTGTGCGCGTTTCTTATAAGAAAAATATGTCGCTGTCCAGTTGTGCGCGTTTCTTATAAGAAAAATATGTCGCTGTCCAGTTGTGCGCGTTTCTTATAAGAAAAATATGTCGCTGTCCAGTTGTGCGCGTTTCTTAAGAAAAATATGTCGCTGTCCAGTTGTGCGCGTTTCTTATAAGAAAAATATGTCGCTGTCCAGTTGTGCGCATTTCTTATAAGAAAAATATGTCGCTGTCCAGTTGTGCGCGTTTCTTATAAGAAAAATATGTCGCTGTCCAGTTGTGCGCGTTTCTTAAGAAAAATATGTCGCTGTCCAGTTGTGCCCGTTTCTTTGATTGACGTTGATGTAATTCAAAACTACAAGTCTTTCTGCAAAAAATAAGCCCTGATGAGGCTATGTGGACGGAAAAATAAAGAAGATTAAGCACCCAGTCCATAAGGGGTTAAAAGGGCTTTGCCATATGACTTGCAGTCAAAGCTGCACCAGACGCCCCATCTGCAAAGACGTATTTCGGGGTGTTTGCCCCTCACCAGTGCATTATGAATCATGAAAATGCCAAATTCCTAGAAAACTGAATGAGGTTGTTTTTTTCAGCAGAACGTGGATGTCCCAGATCAGAAGAGAACAACCTCCGGTGGTAACTTGTATTCATTTCATCACATAATGCTTTATTTAAAGGGATACATACATAAAAAAAATCACTAAATAAGGTGTCAAATTTTCTATAATAGATTCAAAAAGATCTCATGCATAAGCGGCAACCGGAAAGCTATACATGAGAATCACAAACACCATACAATAAAAAAGGTTTTTTTTAAAATATATATTTTATTGAAAAAATATTTAAAAGATTATTATTTTTTTTTTAAATACAATGCATAATTAAGAGGGACAATATACTTATAAGAACAGTGTAACTCAAATCAGGGCAGAGATGAAAAATAAAGGTAGTGAAAAGTTACCAGTGATAATAGGTACACTCATTCCTTCACTATCTCTCCCTGAGGAAGTCAGACGAAGAAACGCGCGTCGGAAGGTGGAAGACAAACTACACAGACCCTGTATTAGGTATCTATTCTTTTTACGTGTTGTTTCCACTCGGCGACTTTTAATATTGTTTCTAGTGAATAGCACTTTATTGAACTCATATTTTTCTACATTAGCATCATAGAAATATTTATTAGAGTGCAGATTTTTTACTGAAATATATATTCTATCTAACATTATCTTAATATTCATGTACTCTTATTTGTTCAGTATTTTAGGGATATTTATTGATTGCATTTATTTACCCTGTTGCCCACATCTAACTTATTATCGCTAGTAACTTTTCACTAACTTCAGTGGTCTTCTATTAAATTAAATTATTTTTCATCTCTGCCCTGATTTGAGTGACCCTGTTCTTTTAAGCATATTGTCCCTGCTAATTATAAATTGTATTTAAAAATTAAAAAAAAAAAACTTTTCAATATTTTTTCAATAAAATATATATTTTCAAAAAACCTTTTATTGTATGGTGTTTGTGATTCTCATGTATGACTTTCCGGTTGCCACTTATACATGAGATCTTTTATTTAAAGGGAAACTGACAGATTCATAGTCAGCAGCTATCAGACGTGTGGCTGCAGCCAGTGCCGGACTGTGATATCTACGAAGTTTCAAAGAACAGACATATATGTTATAAAGGTAAAGAGTCCAGGGGCTGAGATCCCCCAAACAAAATGGAAAAAATCCCGATAGTGAATGTGAGTTGATGAATCAAAAAGATGAAAGAAAAAAGTTTCAAAACCACAACGCGTTTCGGCTGTGATCAGCCTTCCTCAGGAGTCTGAAAAGCAATGAATACAATGAACTTATAGCAGGTGGGTGTGCGGAGCCAGGAAATGTACATAGAAAAGAAATACAAAAATACATAAACTATAAATCTAATAAGAGAATGGCTGCATTGCATCAATATAAAGAGAAATGCGTGACCCATTCCCATAGGCATCACCAACATATTACACATATATATTCAGGTCAGGAGCCGCTCTTCCAATGCATTATGAAGGTGTGAAAGTGGCCTAAAGGGTACTTTACACGCTGCGATATCGGTACCAATATTGCTAGCGAGCGTACCCGCCCCCGTCAGTTGTGCGACACGGGCAAATCGCTTCCCGTAGTGCACAACATCGCTAACACCCGTCACACGGACTTACCTGCCCTGCTTCGTCGCTCTGGCCGGCGATCCGCCTCCTTTCTAAGGGGGAGGTACGTACAGCATTACAGCGACGTCACACGACAGCCGTCCAATAGCAGAGGAGGGGCGGAGATGAGCGGTCGGAACATGCCACCCACCTCCTTCCTTCATTTCCGGTGGACGCAGGTAAGGAGATGTTCGTCGCTCCTGCGGTGTCACACATAGCGATGTGTGCTGCCGCAGGAATGAGAAACAACATCGCACCTGCAGAAGCAACGATATTAAGGAAATGAGCGACGTGTCAACGAGCAACGATTTTTCACGTTTTTGTGCTCGTTGATCGTCGCTCATTGGTGTCACACACTGCGATGTCGGTAACGGCGCCGGATGTGCGTCACTAACGACGTGACCCCGACGATATATTGTTACCGATGTCGTGCCTTATAGGCCCCGTCCTGCTCATAAAACCTGGGACCCCCATTCCTATTTATATAATCTATAATCGGCAATACTGAGGTGGCAAAAAGACTAAACAGAGGTACACTAAAAGAGTAATAAATGGCCGATTGGCACAGAATATCATTGCCGCTTTAGCTGCATTCTGCTCAGTTTGCAAAGATGATTACTTGCCATTACATTAAAGAGAGACTGTCAGCACAGAATGACTGTTCAAACCCAGTACAGGCACTCGGTGCACCCTTGACATCACCAAAACCTCAGTGCACCCTCCCACCTGCTTGTCCTGTATCTATTTCTGGTCTCGTCTTCCTTGATTGACAGGAGGGTGGAGATGGCGAAAAATAAATTAAGGTAATTTGGGAAGTGCAATGACCTGATTGACCACAAGGTGGCTCCAAGCCCCTGTGCTTGTAAAAGTCAGTTTGTGACTACCGTAATTAAAGGGAATCTGTCACCAATTTGAGAGCATCATAATGTAGGGGCAGAGATCCTGATTCCAGCAATTGTGTCACTTGGCTGCTTAGTGTAGTTTTGATAATCTGCTGCTGATTAATCAGTGATTTTATCATTGGCATGCTGCAAGTAGTCCAGCATATTCATGAGCTACGTATAACTGCTAGATCTGCAGCAGAAGAAAGATTGCTTTTATCAAAATGACAGTAAACAGCTCAGTAAGTGACACATCGCTGGAATCCGGGTCTCTGCCTTTACATTATGCTGCTCTCAGATGGGGGAACAAAAACCTGGTGACAGATTCTCTTTAAAGGGAACCTGTCACTGGATGTTTATAATACCTAACGGTCGATGCGGAGCAGACTGGTAGGATGGGCGTCTCCGTTTTACCCGTGCCTCCTCTTTCGCCCATTATTGTCCTCTTTATGTGTGGCGCCCCTGACGTGGTCAGGCACCACTGAGTACTGCACCCATGCTGGGTGAGTGCAAAGAGGTAATCCTAAAGGCTGAGTAGCACAGACACATAGTAACCAGGTCACACACACATCTTAGAGGGGACCCCTGGGCAGACCCAGGAGGGGGCGTGGCCCCCGCGTTTCAGCTAGTAGTGTGGTAGTGAGGCTGGGAGCTAGAGTGTGCAGTGGCAGTCAGAGGAGTAGTCGAGTCGAGTCTGAAGTGTAGACGCAGAAGAGCGGGAACACTAGTCAGACCCTGCATGTGTAGTGGCTGCTGGCGGGGGAGTACATTGCCATACAGTCAGCCTGAAAGACTCCTGCAGAAGAGTAAGGACAGGCAGTTCATTACAGGGACTCCTGGTAATGAAGCACGCACGGGGAACAGGTCCCTAGAGCCAGACATCCATTTAGTGGTCTGCTAAATCCTGCAGGTGGTGGGACTAGAGGTTCCACACCAACCATTACAGAGCCCGAGCATCAACAGCAACGAGGGGGCCCATAAGGAGGATTGAGCCTGGAGCCATCTTTTCTTTGGTCCACGCTGCCAGCAAACGGGTCAGAAAGGGGAGAAAAGGCAGCTGCGACTTCCCTGGATGAATCCCACGGTACTTTAAGTCAGGGGTTGTCGAAACAAGAAGTGCTAGTGTCGCGGGCGGAGGGGACGCGCTCGCCACGCTCGGGTCCGGGGCTGCTGCTGCTGCTCGAGCGGTGGGCCGGACCCGGGGACTCGAGCAGCGCTCCTCGTCCACGAGTGAAAAGGGGTGGTTTGTTTGGGAGATTGTTCGTGACGCCACCCACGGGATGTGGTGATGATTAGCACCACCGCTGCTGGTGACGGGGATCCCGGAAGAGATGGTAGGGAGCAGCTAGGATGTTGTCCCCTCCGTGGGTAGGGGTTGGTGATCCCGGGGCCCGGTGGTGATACGGGGAGGCTGGATGGCTGGGGGTGCAGGGTTGCAGGGACAGCGCGGCGCAGTGCTGGATCGCACTAGTGTACTCACTCAGACAGTCAATGACAGAGTCTCTTGTAAACCAAACGGCTGGATGGACGGGTCCCGTAGCCGGCTGCAGTGTTGTTGTGCTCTCCCTGGTCGGCTGATGGTGGCTGTCTTTCCCTGCACCTGTTAGAATGTTCTGACTCCTGTGGTTGCCCACCGGTAGTCCGCTCCCCGGTGTATAGGTGCCGTAGGAGCCCGTTTTGCCCGCAGGCGCTGGCCCTTGGATCTCTAGCCTGTGGCGGTGGCTGTATATCCTCACGGTGTGGACTGTTGCCTTCTGTCGGGTCTTGGTTGTTGGAAAACCCCTGGGGTTCCTGTCACACTCGGATTTGACTATTGTCGGCGGCTCCAAGACTGGTCAGGGTCCGATGGCCCTGCCTGTGTGCTTAACTTCACTCCGCTCCCCGGTTCGGCCACCCCGGTCCTACGGTTCCACAGAGATCCGCTAACTCCTGCAGATGGCCACCACCATCTGCCAACCTTGCTGTCAGTGCCTGGGCTCCGACCCAGACACTTGCAGTTTCTACTCCTCACACTTTCACCTCCAAAACGAATCTCTCCTTCCCTCCTCCACTCCTAAACTGAACTAACTGCTTTTTCCCGCCTCCAGGCCTATGAACTCCTCGGTGGGTGGGGCCAACCGCCTGGCTCCGCCCCACCTGGTGTGGACATCAGACCCTGGAGGGAGGCAACAAGGGTTTTTTTGTCTGACTGGTGTAACTGTCTAGGGGGGGGGGTTTATGGTGTTATGTCTGTGACTACCTGGCTAGTCCAGGGTGTCACATTAGGAAGATGAGTCAGCAGTCACCCCTATACCAGCCTGAAGGATACCTGGTTCCACCTGGTTCATCTCAGTATCGCCCAGGTCACCTCACTCTACCACCAGAAAGTGAGTAAACAGTTGAAAGACATTTCTGGACTGCGACTGAGTTATTCTGCGACCTGTTGTTCTACACGCATACACCCGAGCTCCTGGGGCCAGCCTCACTCTCGGGAGGCCACACCATCTAACTGCCTATACCATCAGCCCCAGACGCTTTCTAAACTGCAGTGGCTGTCACCCATCACCCTGACCGCAATACCGAGAGTGGCATCACGACATAGAAGTAATCAACCTGGCATACCTGTGACCAGAGCACGTCACCACAGAGGAGTCCCGGAGGCGACCGCTGCAACGCTGTGGTGGGCAACTCATCTTGGCATCACAAACAGGACAAGGACTAGACCTGTTAAGACAGGTGACCGTGCGCCTTGGAGGTTCGTTTACAAAATTTGGACCGCCGCCATATTGACATTGCAAAAGCGCGCAAAATTAAAGACTGCAGCCCGCGCAGAAAAAGAAGTAACCGTCCACGAAGAGGTGTGGCTGACCCAGAACCCCTGGAGCACTCTGGCCCCGTGAGAAAAGAGAGATGGGGGCGGATCTGACCCTGGACGGCGGGAATGTCCCAGTCAGGTGGAGGAAGCGAAGCCGAGCAGAGTGTGTGAGGAGAACCTGGTGAACGAGCAAGGCAAGATGGCGTCTGCAAGCGGTGACCAGGAAGAGCTGGGATGGACCAGGCCGATGACAGCCACTGACCTAGAGGCTGAAGTCGGGAGAATGGCCGACAGAAAGAATGAAGGAGCAGAGCAGGCGGCAGATAGCCATGTGGAGGAAGGAGATGGTGCTGGCCATAAGGAATCTGCAAATGCTGGTGCAGCGAATCCCGCGTGGAGGTGCCGCCCACGCCCATCTGGAGTCCACACTGACGATGGCGACCCTGCTGCGGATCATCTCCGGCTTAGCCCTGGGTGAGTCCCACACTGCCCCTGCCCGATCGGGTGTGCTGACCCCACCGGCGTTGCTATCAAAGGCCGCCGCAACGCCCACTACGATGCCTGCTGTGATGTGGGATGCGCTCCCTGCTGCGATTCCGGATGCGATCCCTGCTGCGATGTCCAGAGCGGTGCCTACGGCCAGACAAGGCCGCAACGCCTTCTACCCCGGCCAGACAAGACCAGGCCGCAGCGCCTCCTGTCTTAGCCAGACGAGACCAGGCCGCAATGCTGTCTACCCTGGTTGCCCGACCAGAAGCGGTCACAGCGCCTCAGTTGCTGACTGGGGAAGCCGCCCCTACGTTCCTGCCAGAAGCAGCCAAAGAAGCGGTTCGACTAAAGAGAGATTTAAAGACTCAGTTCCCGGCGCACCTGGTGGACAAGTACCTGGTCCCCAGGCTGCCATCTGGACCAGAAGCGGTCCCAGCACCCTTTCCGCTGAAGAGGAATCCATCACCCTACCCGGTTGCCAGAGGCTCGTCCCCAGAGCTGCTGCCATTGAACCGACTGGAGGAGGACACAGCACCCTTAGGAAGTAAGGGAGGCCTGGAGGTCTCGCTGATGTGCCCCTAACGACCAGAGGGGATTGCATCACCCCCTACTGAGGAGGAAGACCTGAGTGCCTACAGCCCTGGCATGCATGTGACCTGGGAGCCGGCTGAAGACCAAGTGGTAGTGATGAGGAGGCCAGCCCACAGAGGACAGCGACAGGTGAGGGCAAGACACCCCCTTGTGCAGCCTACCCCTGAGGAAGAACGAGTGCAGGCCAGGGACCTAAAAGAGAAACAGTCCCTGCGGCAGACCGGGTTTCAGGCCAGAGGTCCTCTCCACCGTGGGGTAGTGGAGGAATTTAACCTGCACACAGGCTACGGCTTTATTTTGGAGTCTGGAGTGAAAGAAGGCATATTTGTTTCCAGACGGGATGTCCAGTCCCACCTACAGTGAGGACACCCAGTTTGAGACCTCTATACAGGAGATGTTGTAGAATTTACCAGACACATGGGTGAAAGAGGCTGGCATGCTCTAGATGTTATGCAGTGACCTAAGAACACCTTGGCAAATCCAAGTTCCACCGCCACTGCTGCTACCAGGTCCCCAAAGTCACCGCCACCAGGGGACGCTCAAGTTAAAACTCAAGGTGCTAATGAAGATGCAACACAAGTTACAGCTCTAGATACAGAAGCTCTTGATACAGAAGCTCAAGTTACAGCTCAAGACACCACTTCCCAGGAGCAGAGCACTGCAGTGCCAAGCACCAGTGAGAGAAGGAAGTCCGTCTATGTTCTGCAGTAAAGTTTACAGTGTTACCAGTTAAGCAACATTGAAGTGAATTGTGCCCACAAGGACTCGTGTGAAGTTTTCAAAATGTTTCCTTTTTGCACCAGGTTTTTGTGCACTATAAACAAAATGGACCATAAGGTTATGAACTGGCTATAACCACAAACTCTCTCAGTGTATAAAGTTACCTAATTGGTACCAACTCAGAGAACGCCTGTTTATGGGGCCTGGCTCTGCACCACCAGGAAGCACGCCTATTGATGGGCCTGTTGTCCAAAAAGCCTAGAGCACGCCTGTTTATGAGCCTGGCTCACCTACAACAAGGGAGCTGGGGCCTGGCTCTCCAACCACAAAGACGCTAGTACGCCTGTTTATGGGGCCTACCTTAAACCACCATCACTAGGAGAGGAAGATTGGTGGAAAGGCTGGGATAGAGCTGGCCCAGACCTGGTCACCAAATGGACCGGTGATCTGCCTTCTGAGCGGGTTTTGGGTGGGTTACGGACTTGTGGGTGGTGGGTGGTGAAGAATGGTACCTGGTATGTTTGAAATGTTTTTATGTGAATGCCTCCCCTGTGTGGGGGAAAGTTGTCTTAAAGTTTGTATTAAAAGCAAAATTTTATTGTCTTGCAGCCCGAGGACGTGCTGTTGATAACTAAGGGGGAATGTGGCGCCCCTGACCTCGTCAGGCACCACTGAGTACTGCACCCATGCTGGGTGAGTGCAAACAGGTAATCCCAAAGGCTGAGTAGGGTGTGTACGCACAGACACATAGTAACCAGGTCACACACACATCTTAGAGGGGACCCCTGGGCAGACCCAGGAGGGGTGTGGCCCCCGCATCTCAGCTAGTGGTGTGGTAGTGGGGCTGGGAGCTAGAGTGTACAGTGGCAGTCAGAGGAGTAGGAGTGGAGCAAGCCGAGTCTGAAGTGTAGGCGCAGAAGAGCGGGAACACTAGTCAGACCCTGCACGTGTAGTGGCTGCTGGCGGGGGAGTACATTGCCACACAGTCAGCCTGAAAGACTCCTGCAGAAGAGAAAGGACAGGCAGTTGAGTATGGGGACTCCTGGCAATGAAGCACGCACGGGGAACAGGTCCCTAGAGCCAGACATCCATTTAGTGGTCTACTAAATCCTGCAGGTGGTGGGACTAGAGGTTCCACACCAACCATTACAGAGCACAAACATCAGCAGCAATGAGGGGGCCCATAAGGAGCATCGATCCTGGAGCCATCTTTTCCTTGGTCCACGCTGCCAGCAAACGGGTCAGAAAGGGGAGAAAAGGCAGCCGCGACTTCCCTGGATGAATCCCACGGTACTTTAAGTCAGGGGTTGTCCGAAACAAGAAGTGCTAGGAAGGTGAGTCAGCAGTCACCCCTATACCAGCCTGAAGGATACCTGGTTCCACCTGGTTCATCTCAGTATTGCCTGGGTCGTCTAACTCTACCACCAGAAAGTGAGTAAACAGTTGAAAGACATTTCTGGACTGCGACTGAGTTATTCTGCGACCTGTGGTTCTACACACATACACCCAAGCCCCAGGGGCCAGCCTCACTCTCGGGAGGCCACACCATCTAACTGCCTATACCATCAGCCCCAGACGCTCGATAAACTGCAGTGGCGGTCACCCATCACCCTGACCGCAATACCGAGAGTGGCGTCACGACATAGAAGTAATCAACCTGACATACCTGTGACCAGAGCACGTCCCCACAGAGGAGTCCCGGAGGCGACCGCTGCAGCACTGGTGGGCGACTCATCTGAAGCTAGTGTGGATGACGCGTTCTACGTCACAGGACAGTGAGGTCCTGCGCAGGCGCATTTTGGTCTGATCGCTTGTGCTGTATATTGGAGTGCATCAGCTCTTTATGGTCTCCGGATTTCACAGGTGATTCCTGTAATGACCGCCATGAGGGTCATCAGCAGAACCCCGCCTGTCATTACAACTGTTGGGTGTCCCGTGAGTGCGCTGGTGGACAAGTGAAATGGTGCCTTCTCTGCTGGCGAGTGCTAAATACTAGTTTTCACCTGGTGACAAATCTTCTTTAACAAGTTAACAGCAGCGATCGGTGGCAGCCAGTGATGCAGGCAGTTAATTAAAGAATGTATGTCTGGAACACCAATGGTATGAACAAGGTGCAAGACTCAAAAACATATATACAATAGGATAAAGAGTTGCACACTAATCACAATGTATAGGAGAATGATGAAAAGCAGAACTGCTATGGGAATGCTAGACTGAAAAATACAATGAACTATCTGAAAAAATGAAAAATGGAATCTACATAACTGCTATGAATAATAGGAATACAAGAGATGTTTAGCCATTGTATTGATCAATGCAAAAGAGCCCCAAAGTGATGCCGTCAGTGACATGTATATTCATAGAGCATTAACGGATTACAATCCAATTTGTAATGGAAGATTGAGCACTATACAAGTCTCCCCCTCTGCCCCCGTACATAACAGCTCTCAGCCTCAGGACATCTGAGTGGACTTTATATCCCATGATTTTATGTAACCACCATGTCTGCACTATATTCCTGGTGCAGATGAACAATTAGTGCATTAAGTTCTTATGCAAATTATTGGAAAACTAGCCCAGCGGTGCTGCATATTCATCAATAATCTATCATTTTTAGTGCAGATGTAAATGACATCTGAAAATGCTCCAGATATTTCAGTGGTTGGAGTCTGATAACTCTGCCGCACCTTTACACTGTCTAGTCTATATTTACACCACCTCACTTACTTTGTGCCAGAAATGTGCGCATTCTTTGCACACTGTATCACAAATTGTCATGCTTACTTTTCAAGGAGCTAAGTTTCTGCAAAGTCACGCACCTTTGTTGGATAAGGCGCAGATTGTGAATGTGTCCAAAGCACAAATATGTTGAAATTCATGAAAGACTGTATTTTGCCTCAAATTGCACCACAATTCTGGAGCATTTAACGGACATTAGTGGACGGGGTCATGTCAAATGCGCCCCCATCAGTGACAGACGTCTGGACAGGAGCAGAGGAGACACAGATGCAGCCGAATCATGAAGTTTTCTCCAGAATTCTGGCGTTAAACTGTTTGAAATGTTTCAATTATGTTCATAAATGTGCAGAAGTGTTATGAATTTCGGCGTCTTAGTGGCACCTTGGCTAACTTTTTACATAAGGAGCAGAACATAGATGAGAGGGGAACAAAGAAGCTTACGGCACATTACATAGCAATATAGGGCCAACAACAATACAATGAGAGGTGCTGAACCCATACCACTCCAGTAATCATGGAAACAAGGAGGACAAGGAGTTTTAAAGGTACAAAAGTTAAAAAGTAATTTTTATTGGAACAAATATATTAAAAAATAGAATTATGCATTTTTCCATGTGACACAGTTATAATACAATATTGACAGCAAATATGGTCAGTACAAAAGAATGGTACAGTGGGTACACAGACGAGAGTGAACCTAATGAGCGCCCTAAATCAGGTGACCCAAAAAATGAAGGCCGAAACAACGGCTAAAAATGAAGGTCAAAAGTGAAATCCTGGGCGCCCGGTACACAGAGCCTGCAGATGGTAAGCGAAGGAGAAGCAAGCAGTGATGACCGGGTGTACGTCCAAAACCAAAGCTGATCGCTGGGTAAACGGCTAGCAGACAATCAGCGATAATGCCTGGGACGCCGGTACACAAAGCAATGATGACCGGATGTACGTCCAATGCTTAAGCCTGAGCTGATCGCCAAATGAACATCTAGCAGACAATCAGCAGTAATGCCTGGGACGCCGGTACTCAAAGCCGACCGGGTATACGTCCAATACCTATGCCTGAGCTGATCGCCAAGTAACGAATAGCAAAAAATCAGCGGTGATACCTGGGACGCCGGTAAGCAAAGCCTGCAGGAAGAAGTGCTCCACGTGGAGTACCCGACATACGTTTCGCAATGGATTATGGTCGCTTATTCATGGGTCATGCTTCTCCTTCGCTTACCATCTGCAGGCTCTGTGTACCGGGCGCCCAGGATTTCACTTTTGACCTTCATTTTTAGCCGTTGTTTCGGCCTTCATTTTTTGGGTCACCTGATTTAGGGTGCTCATTAGGTTCACTCTCGTCTGTGTACCCACTGTACCATTCTTTTGTACTGACCATATTTGCTGTCAATATTGTATTATAACTGTGTCACATGGAAAAATGCATAATTCTATTTTTTAATATATTTGTTCCAATAAAAATTACTTTTTAACTTTTGTACCTTTAAAACTCCTTGTCCTCCTTGTTTCCATAGATGAGAGGGGACATGGCTGAGCACAACTGACACATTCATCATAATTTACATTACAAAAGTGGTGTAAATTATGGCAGAAATTTTCTCCAGACCCTGATGGCGACAAACAGCTGAACCTTGTGCCAAATTCATTCAGCAGCTGCTTCTTAACCGATTTGCCGTTCCTTGTGCTAGGAAAACCACCGAGTCCATCAGCCAAACAATATTCAAAGAGAAGAAAAACAGTATCCAGCATCTTCAGATGGAAAAGATTACTAAAATTAATCCACCGATGCCGCCATCTATCCACCATGTACGGCAAAGGTGTCAACCTCGGCTGGGTGTTTGGGATGCACAGAGGAAAAAAATTTGGGGGGGCCGCATTCTTTGAAGGAGAAAGTGACATTTTTATTGGTAACTTTTTTTTTTTACACACCTTTGGATCACTGATTTTGAACATTTTTCACTTGTTTATTATAACAAACGTGCACATTCCTTGTTTAAATATAAAAAAAGAAATTAAAAAAATGTGATTGTAAAAAAAAAATATCATGCCTTATTTTGAATTTTTTTTTTTACATTTTATCCCTTTCTTGTAACTATTAGTCTTACAGTTAGCACCATATAAAAATTTTGGCCAAGATCTGTTAGCAATGTTCCCCATCTTGTTGTAATGTGCCCATCTTTGTCCCCTTGTAGTATTGTGCCCCATCCTAGTCCCCATCGTACAGTAATGTCACCATCCTATAGTAATGTTCCCCATCCTTGTCCAGATCCTATAGTAATGTTCCCCATCCTAGTCCCCATCGTACAGTAATATCACCATCCTATAGTAATGTTCCCCATCTTTGTCCAGATCCTATAGTAATGTCCCCCATCCTTGTCCCCATCTTGTAGTAATGTGCCTCATCCTTGTCCCCATCCTATAGTAATGTGCCAATCCTTGTCCCCATCCTATAGTAATGTGCCAATACTTGTCCCCATCCTATAGTAATGTGCCAATCCTTGTCCCCATCCTAAAGTAATGTCCGCAGCCTTATCCCCATCCTATAGTAATGTCCCCATGCTATCGTAATGTGCCCATCCTGTAGTATTGTGTTCACACTTGTCCCCATCCTATAGTAATGTGCCCATCCTGTAGTAATGTGCCCACCTTGACCCCATCCTATATTAATGTGCCCATCCTGTAGTAATGTGTCCCATCACTGTCTCCCCATGAAGGTCCTCTTCTTGTAGTAATGTGCCCTTTCCTGGTCCTCTGCTTGTAGTTATGTCCCATAATGGTCCCTTAAAGTGCCGTTCTTTACATACACACACACAAAAAAAAAAATCCCATTCTTCTCGACTGTTCCATGTTCCCTCGGCTGCCTCATCTCTGCTTCTTGCTGTCTGCAGGCCCATGCCCCCATTTACTATTGTGGCTGGTGCAGGGACCGCAGCCCCTCAGTGCTTTATGTCAGATGATTGTTTTGCCGGCGCTGCGCGCGCAGAGTCAAGCTATCTGTGCACGTTTGCAATGCAGCCTTAGCCGTCCGCCAATCAGAGGTAAGCAGCTGAGGTCAGGCAGTTTCCACTGGAGGAATAGTTGTGCACAGAGCGCTGGACTGAGAGCGCAGCGCCGGAAAAACATTCATCTGACATAAAGAGCAGACAGTCGCTGCGGCCCCTGCACCGGCCACGATAGTCAACGGGGGCACGGGCCTGGGGGCCACACGAAGCAGCCTTAGGGGCCGCATGCTGGTCGCGGGCCGCGTGTTTGAGACCTCTGATATAGGGTCTGTCCTAATTGACTTGGGAAGTCCCCTATAAGAGTCAGTATGTGGCGGTGTGCAGCATTACCACTCCAATACTTTTCCAGTTAGAGATTCTGGTGAATTGTCTTCTCTTTCCACCTTCACACATTACATAATTATCAGGTGATGATCGGTCCCCGAAATAGAAACAAACTCTTGGATAATAGGTAGCTGCAGATTTTTATCTATATCTATTTACTGATTACTAATTCATTAGTTTCTAATCTTTACTAATACCACTTAGTAAATCTTGTTAAAATAAATACAAACACAATTATGTAGACAAAAATAAAGTACATTTTATTAACACAATGAAACAAAACATTATCAATTGCAAAATAGTAAAAATATATTCAGTATGTCTGCTTGGGGCAGATATGCAAGTTCATTTTTATACCACTGCCTTTAATCCACCTCTTCAATAACGGGTCCTGTATTGCTGCCCGTTCTTGCTTGGGCACTGCAGCTGGCACCTGGCATCCCACTTGTGGCTGCCCCTTGGTACAGTTTGGTGATGATGGGATTGCACACCTTCTCCAGTTCTTTCTGCTGATGGCCACACTCCTCTTTCTCAGCCAACTGGTTCTTGTCCAGCCATGCTAGGGTCTCATTACACTTCTCCACAATGCTCTTTTTATCTCCAGGACTTATCTTGTCCTTCACATTGTCATCTTCCACTGCACTCTTCATATTGAAGACATAAGCCTCCAGGGAATTCTTTGCAGCAATCCTCTCTCTTTGGGTGTCATCATCAGCCTTATACCTGTCGGCCTCTTGCACCATCTTCTCGATCTCCTCTTTGCTCAGTCTGCCCTTGTCATTGGTTATTGTGATTTTGTTCTGTTTGCCAGAGCTTTTGTCCATAGCAGATACATTGAGAATACCATTGGCATCAATGTCAAAAGTCACTTCAATCTGTGGCACTCCACGTGGGGCTGGCGGTATCCCGCTTAATTCAAACTTGCCTAGAAGATTATTGTCCTTGGTCATTGCTCTCTCACCCTCATACACCTGGATGAGGACTCCTGGCTGGTTGTCAGAATAAGTGGTGAAGGTTTGTGTCTGCTTAGTTGGGATCGTTGT
This sequence comes from Anomaloglossus baeobatrachus, assembly GCF_048569485.1. NCBI lineage: Eukaryota > Metazoa > Chordata > Amphibia > Anura > Aromobatidae > Anomaloglossus > Anomaloglossus baeobatrachus. The sequence goes on along the minus strand of NC_134354.1, from coordinate 785,498,587 downwards.
GTTTCGTTTGATCAGAACGGTCATTACTCCACCGGCTGTTTCTAGGCCAAGGGAGAGTGGTGCTACATCCAGAAGAAGCAGATCCTGGACCTTCTCAGACTTATCACCAGTTAAGATGGCAGCTTGCACAGCAGCTCCATAGGCCACAGCCTCATCAGGGTTGATGCTCTTGTTCAGCTCTTTCCCATTAAACAAGTCTTGAAGTAGCTTCTGCACTTTGGGGATGCGTGTTGATCCTCCGACCAAGACTATATCATGAATTTGGGATTTGTCCATTTTGGCATCTCTGAGGGCCTTTTCTACTGGATCCAGGGTACCTCTAAAGAGGTCTGAACACAGCTCCTCAAAGCGAGCTCTGGTGATGGAGGTGTAGAAGTCAATGCCCTCATACAGAGAGTCAATCTCGATGCTGGCCTGGCTGCTGGAGGACAGGGTTCTCTTTGCTCTCTCACAGGCTGTCCTGAGCCTTCTCAGTGCTCTCTTATTCTGGCTGATGTCCTTCTTGTGCTTGCGTTTGAATTCCTCCACAAAGTGATTGACCATACGGTTATCAAAGTCCTCTCCTCCCAGATGGGTGTCACCAGCTGTGGCTTTTACCTCAAAGACACCATCATCAATGGTTAGAATGGAGACATCGAAGGTGCCTCCTCCCAAGTCAAAGATCAGGACGTTGCGCTCTCCACGACTGCCCTTGTCCAAACCATAAGCGATGGCGGCTGCTGTGGGCTCATTGATGATTCTCAGCACATTTAATCCAGCAATGACTCCCGCGTCTTTCGTGGCTTGCCTTTGGGAATCATTGAAATAGGCCGGGACGGTAATAACAGCGTCCTTCACTGGATGACCCAGATAAGCCTCGGCCGTCTCCTTCATCTTTAGCAGAACCATGGAGGAGATTTCCTCAGGAGAAAAAGTCTTCTGTTCCCCTTTGTAGTCCACAGTCACTTTAGGTTTTCCTCCATCGCTCACCACCGTGAACGGCCAGTGCTTCATGTCAGACTGCACCACAGAGTCGTCAAACTTACGGCCAATCAGCCTCTTGGCATCAAATACGGTGTTCTGTGGGTTCATGGCCACCTGGTTCTTGGCTGCATCGCCGATCAGTCTCTCGGTGTCGGTGAAGGCCACGTAACTTGGGGTGGTGCGGTTTCCCTGGTCGTTGGCGATGATCTCCACTTTGCCATGTTGAAAGACGCCAACGCAGGAATAGGTGGTGCCCAGGTCAATGCCGACTGCAACTCTCTTGGCAGACATGATGGTAGATGTGTGCGAAGTAGAAGTTCTGAATGGCTTCTCCTGCTGGGTCTGGTGTGGAGCTTCTGCTCTTTCCTCTGTTCTGGTGTCAGGCGCTGCGGGGTCTGTCAGCCTCTGTTCTCCTCGCTGCCTCCAGCGTCTGGATTCTTTCCTCAGCCGAGTTCTGCCTGAGCAGCTTCTGTCATGTGTATTTATACTGTCAGCCGCATTCCAGCCTCTGAGGTAACAGCCAATCAGCACTCTCCATTCCACACGCAGCTCCGTGTCCATAGAAACCTTCCTGAACATTCCTGAACCTTCCCGTGCAGTCAGCCAATCACAGTCGAGCTCTGGCGATGTCGTCACTCAAGACTCTTCCAGCTGCTTCCAGAACTGGAACGTCCTGACCAATTAGATTTGCCGATGATGTCACTGGGCGGGAAGTTTCCAGAAGCTGCTATTGGCTGACGGGTTCTCGGTGTTTCCAGCAGCTCTGACTTTCCAGAGAAAATATACATCTGCCGGTAATGTATCTCTGCGGTGACAGTGATTACTCCGCCGCTCCGCCCTCGGTCCCGGTGTTTCCGCCTCTCCTTGCTCCCTGTAAACTTCTGAGACACTTCATTTTGTTTTCCCCATAATTAACAACCGACACAAGTGTAGACCCCCATCTTCATAATGGAACAATCCGTGCAGAGATTGGAATAGTCAGCAGTGAGAAGAAACCACCACATAAAGGAGGGGGAGGCTGCTGTATAATGGGGAGAGATTGAGGTCGTACATTATAATGAGAAAGCTCTGATGAGAACATCCTCAGGTACAGCTGCTTTCACACATCCGGTTTGAGCTCTGCGGCTCAATCCGGCTGTGCAAGCTATGCAACGGATGCGGTGAAAACACCGCATCCTTTGCATAAGTTTTTCCCATGCGGCCCGACCGATTTTTGCCGCTTGCTGCATGCTACTGAGCACGCGCAGTGGCAAAAACCGCATGCGGCGGCCGGATGCGTTTTTTGCCGCATCGCGCCGTATCCGGCCGCCATAGGCATGCATTGAATAATGTACCGCATCGGCCGAATGCGGCGCGATGCGGTTTTTTTTGCCGCACGAAAAAACGTGCTAGGCAACGTTCCATCCGGCCGCCGCATCGGCTAAGGCTACTTTCACACATCAGTTTTCTGCATTCAGGCACAATCCTTTTTTTTCCTGATGCAAAGGATCCGGCAAAAACGGATGCAAACTGTATCCACCGGATCCGGTTTTTAACGGATCCGTTATGCCGGATGCGTACAAAACCGGATCCGGTGGATATGGTTTGCATCCGTTTTTGCATCCGGTTTGTCCTTTTTTTTGAAGGATCAGCTTTTTTAATTAATTTGGTGCATGCGCAGTTTACAAAAACGGATCCGGTAGCCGCATCCATTTTTTACCGCATTGCGCCGGATCCGGCGTCCATAGGCTTTCATTGTAAAACACGCCGTATCGCGCCGGATCCGGCGCGATGCGGTTTTTTTGCCGGACAAAAAAACGTTGCAAGATACGTTGCCTCCGGCCGCCGTTTTGATAAATTTTGCCGCATCCGGAAAAAAACGGATGCAACGCAAAGCCATCAGGTACAATCCGGTTACAATGCAAGTCTATGGGGATAAAAAGGATGCGGTACCGGATCCGATTTACCCGTTTTTTTCCGGATTGTACCTGATGGCAAAAACCTGATGTGTGAAAGTAGCCTTAGGCTACTTTCACACATCCGGTTTGAGCACTGCGGCTCAATCCGGCTGTGAAACCTATGCAACGGATGCGGCGAAAACACCGCATCCTTTGCATAAGTTTTTACATGCGGCTGGTCCGTTTTTTTCCGGTTGCGGCACGCTACTGAGCATGCGCAGTGGAAGAAACCGCATGCGGCGGGCGGATGCGTTTTTTCCGCATCGCGCCGCATCCGGCGTCCATAGGCATGCATTGAAAAATGCGCCGTAGCGGCCGGATGCGGCGCGATGCGTTTTTTTTGCCGGAGGAAAAAACGTTGCAGGCAACGTTCCATCCGGCCGCGGCATCGGCTAAATCTGCCGCGCGCAGCAAAAACCGGACCGACCGCAAGCCCATGCGGCACAATACGGCACTAATGTAAGTCTATGCAAAAAAACCCGCAACCGGCGGCAAAAAAAAACGGTTGCGGTTTTTCTGCAGAGCGCCGTATTGTGCCGCAGAGCAAAAACCTGATGTGTGAAAGTAGCCTAAATCTGCCACATGCGGCAAAAACCGGATGGAACGCAAGGCCTTGCGGCACAATGCGGCACTAATTAAAGTCTATGCAGAAAAAACGCAACCGGCAGCAAAAAAAAAACGGTTGCGATTTTCCTGCAAAGTGCCGGAGTGTGCCGCATTGCAGAAACCGGAGGTGTGAAAGCAGCCGGTCACCATCAAGGAGAACCACTAGTCCCAGCATGACCAGCTGTGTATATGTATCCCATAGATTGTAAGCTTTTGAGCAGGGCCCTCATTCCTACTGTAGCTGTTGAATTATGTACTATTTTTGTTTTGTTTTTGTCTATACAACCCCCACCGGATTGTGAAGCGCTACGGAATATGTTGGCGCTATATAAATACATTTTTTTAATATTATTATTATATGTATACAAATACATTTGTATGACCATTGCAAATAAATATTATATATATAAAGAAAATAACAAAAAAATGTGACGACTTATTTGCTCTCCATTACTATGTCATAGGAGTTGTCACGTTCATGGACTACTTATCCCCCTAAGGACCAAACCACTTTGCACGTTAATGCCCGCACATCATTTTTTAATTCTGATCAGCGTCACTTTATTAGGTTATAACTCTGGAGCTTTAGTGGATCCCGGGGATTCTGAGTTTATTAACCCTTCAGGTACTTCACAGGAACTAAAGCAATGTAAAAGGTAAAAATGAAAATTTTTAACCACAAAAATCTTCCTTTAGCTCCAAATTTTGCACTTCCACAACAGTAACGGGAAAAAAACACACAGCATGTGCAAATTCTCCTGAGTACACCGATAATCCATGTGTGGAGGCGCAGGGCAGGGCTCAGAAGGGAAGGAGCGCCATTCTACTTTTTGAACATTAAATTGACTGGAATCGATAGTGGTCACCATGCTGTGTTTGGATAGCCCCTGATGTGCCTAAACAGTGGAAATCCCCCCACAAGTAACCCCTCTTTTTTAAACTAGACCCCACAATGAATTTAGCTGTGTGTTGAGCACTTTGGACCCCCCGGTGCTTCACAGAATTTTGTAATGTTGAGCCGTGAAATTGAATAAGCACTTTTATTCCCCACAAAAATGTTTTAGCTCTGAATTTAGCAATTTCACAAGGATAACAGGAGAAAATGCACTGTACAATTTGTTGTAAGCAGTGTGGAAGGAAAAATTAAATTTTATTTTTTCCCCCACAAAATTGTTACTTTAGCCCCAAATTTTGCATTTTCACAAGAGTAACATGAAAAAATACACCCCATATGTGGTGGGAAAACTACTGTTTGGACACAGTGCAGGGCTCTGAGGGAAAGGAAAAGCAGTTTTTGAAAAGCAAAATTGTCTGCAATTGTTAGCGTGTCATGTTTGGAGAGCTCCTCATGTGCCTAAACAGTGGAAACCCCCACAAGCGACCCCATTTTGGAAACAAGACCCCTCAAGGAATTTACCTAAATAATTCCAAAATACTTTCATTTTTCAAAAACTTAGAACAAGATTGCTACGACTCAAATATATATGTAAAGCTGGCATCAACCCCACAAATATTACCCCATTTGCCACCGCACCAGGGCAATGGATCCAGCACCAGAATTGGCTCATCTAAGGGATGCGCTACATCTGGGGCGGCTGCGGTCTGCTATTAGGCTGGAAAGGGGGCCAAATAACCATGGCCTGTCCCAGCCTAATGATATCAGCCCCCAGTTGTCTGCTGTAGCTGGCTGGTTTTAGGAAAATGGAGGAGACCCCACAATTTTTTTTTTTTTAATCAAATAATTTAAGAAGCGTGGAATACCCTCTATTTTTAATAACAAGCCAAGCTATGGCAGACAGCTGAGGGTTGCAGCCTGCAGCTGCTGCTGTTCCTGTGCTGGATATGAAAATTGGGGGGGACCAAATGTCATTATTTTTAAAATAAAAATGCTGCAAATAGCCGGCCAAGCTAGCTATCTCTCTCTGTATTGAGCTATTCTATCTGTTCTTTCTTTCTATTTTATATGTTCGTTCTTATTTTCTTTCTTTATATCTCTATTTTATTTGTTGTACCTAGAATTTTTCTGGCTTTGCGCATCTTTTACACATTAAAAAAAATAATTAATTTCAGTATCATTCGGTGTTTTACCGGTACCAGTCACAAGGATGTCATACACGTGTAAACACAGATGGAACACGGATGATCATACCAGTGCGTGTGGCTTGTATGTGTTTAAACATGGATCTGTGAAAGAGGCCTTATAATGATGTGTGTATATAATTACTACAATGATCAAAGAATCCATGCAGTGATCATGTAAAATCACTAGAGGGCACTTTTCTCCTATGCATACATGCTAGGTTTCTCAAACAGTAAAGTGTCAGTGCATAATATACAATAAGTCATTGGATTGTACGTTTTGAGGATAGATAAATACTATTAGCTAAAACATCACAGTTGAACATAAAACATTGTAAGTAGATTTATTTACCGATAGTCCAACTCTAGGTCTCCCTGCTGTCTCCCCAACGCGCGTTTTGCAAACGACTGAACACATTTTCTGGTGTGATGATTAACTGCTCAACAGTCGCCAGATCTCTGCAGCCAATCAGCATCCTCAGGTGACTGCTGGTTATGACATTATCACTTCCGATCTAGTTTAACAGACGGTGCTTAGTTAAGTCGTGTAAGTATTGCTACATATTTACTGTCATACGGAACCCCCCATCCTTTGTAAATGTCAAAATTTGCAGAAAACCCCTTTAACATCAAATTTTCTACCCTTGTTTATAACACATTCCTGTATTGTGTAGTTATTTGGTGGATTCGCCGTTCAGGAGAGCTGGGTGATGACTCCAGTGTGAAAATTAATGCAGCCATATTAGTGGCCACCTGGAATTACAGAGAAACTGAGGATCCAATCAATTATTTACACTTATTTATTTTAAGTCACTTTTCCTTTTTTTGCAAACCAAAAAGAGTGAGGATCCCCTAATAGTATCACGATAGATGAAAGGGAACCACAAAGGATAAGGACTAAAATAACAATAATATGACTACATTTTCTTAGAATATTCAAAATAACAAAGGTGAGAAAGATGTAATGACATGAGATGCAGCAAATAATAATAATAATAATACCATAATTGCCCAGAGACAAGACACTATGCTGCTCACCAAAGGCTAAGGGCTGTGCATCTGCACCAGAAACAGCCAGTGGCTGCAAAAGTGGCGAGGAATTTAAACTTTGCCGAAGGGAATATAACGTGTGTGTATAATTCCATTAAAACAGCCACAAATGCTAAAGTGTCAGCTAAATACCTTGAGACATGGTGTATTAAATAATACCAGCCTAAAGAGCCTGATGACAGGGCAGGAAGACCTCGATGCGCGTTTCACCAGAAATGGCTTAGTCAGGAAGTGTAGCTAAAACCCCAGAAGGGGAGAGTTTATATGTGTGTATAGCCAACTACCGAATCGGCGCACACAACATCATGTTGTCTCACCTTTTATGAGGCAACAGTCAGGGCTCGCCAGGAAGACCTGAAGGAGGACATGCGTGATCCTCCCCATCATCATGGAAGCGCCCAAACAACTGCGCCTTTGGGAGACACTGGCAGTGCATGTGTATGGCATGTCTATGCCAAATTACACTCACAAGCATTGTGGACAGGCTAGTGATCTGCCGCAGGTAACAGAAGCGCAAATAGAAGATGCCTTTGCTCTGTGCCAGTCATTGCACTGGTTGCCTATCCGTTACAGAGTCCAATATAAACTTATCACTCTGACCTACAAAGCGCTCCACAGTTCTGCACCGCCCTACATCTCCTCCCTCATCTCTATCACCTCCCTGTCCTCTCCACAGTTCTGCACCGCCCTACATCTCCTCCCTCATCTCTATCACCTCCCCGTCCTCTCCACAGTTCTGCACCACCCTACATCTCCTCCCTCATCTCTGTCTATCATAGAATGGTAGCGTTGGAATGGACCTCCTGGGTCATCTAGTCCAACCCCCTGCTCAAAGCAGGATTCACTAAATCATCCCCGACAGATGTCCGTCCAACCTCTTTTTAAAGACTTCCATTGAAGGAGACCTCACCACCTCTCGTGGTCGCCTGTTCCACTCGTTGATCACCCTCACTGTCACAAAGTTTTTCTAATATCTAATCTGTGTCTCCTCCCCATCAGTTTCATCCCATTGCTTCTAGTCTTTCCTTGTGAAAATGAGAATAAAACTGAACCCTCTACAGTGTGACAGCCTTTAAGATATTTATCACCCTATCCATCCTCTCCACAGTTCTGCACCACCCTACATCTCTCCCTCATCTCCGTCTATCACCCCACCTGTCCTCTCCACAGTTTTGCACCACCCTACATCTCTTCCCTCATCTCTGTCTATCACCCTACCCATATACTCCTCTGTTCTGCTAATGACCTAAGACTGACATCCTCAATAATTTGAACCTCCCACTCCCGTCATCAAGATTTCTCACGAGCTGCGCCTAGGCTCTGGAACACACTACCAAGAACAATTCAATTAATTCCCAACAGCCAAACCTTTAAGCGGACCCTAAAAACGCATTTCTTTAGACCGGCCTATCACCTCACTGCCCTGATCTAATTTAGCCCCATTCTGCCCTTCATAACATTTTCTTCCATTCCTGTCCCCTGGATCTTCTGGTTCCTTCCTCTTCATGTACTTTATTACACTCTATGTATAAATTCTCACCGATGACGGGTCCACGCAGCTGGTTTTGAATCCCCTATTAGATCGATGGCTGGACCATATATAACAAGCTTTTCTCCCCCCATTCACCTTTTATGCCCCCCTATTACCTCATAGACTGTGGCTTACGAGTGCGGCCCTCACTCCTCCTGGTATCTGAATTTTGTTATTTTGTATTGTCTCATATTGTCTGTATATGTCCCCTCTGAATTGTAAAGTGCTGCGGAATATGTTGGCGCCATAGAAATAAACATTTTTATTATGATAATTAAATGCAGAAACAAAACAATGTATAATATAATAATATTTATTCAGCGCTATTAATTCTGCAGCGCTTTACATACATTGGCAACACTGTCCCCATTGGGGCTCACAATCTAGAGTCCCTATCTGTAGGTCTTTGGAGTGTGGGAGGAAACCGGAGAACCCGGAGGAAACCCGCGCAAACACGGGGAGAACATACAAACTCCTTTGTAGATAGTGTCCTTGGTGGGATTCGAACCCAGGACCCCAGCTCTGCAAGGCTGCAGTGCTAACCACTGAGCCACCACAAGATTGCAGTGCTAACCACTGAGCCACCGTGCCGTGATAGGATCTGTCCCAGTAGATGAAGAATTACACCTTAGGATAGGTTCTGAATGAACAAATAATACCTAAGCAGAAAATTTTTTTTAAATATCAACAGTATAAATATAACGAAATCTCGTGATATATCTCAGTCAAAAACATGATGTTAAAGCGAACCTGTCACAAGATTTGGTGCCTAAAAGCTGTGGCCACCACCAGTGAGTTCTTATATACGGCATTCCAGAATACTGTATATAAGAGCCCAGGCCGCGGTGTAAAACATAAAAATCACTTTATAATACTAAACCTAAAGGGTTGGTGCGGTGCAGACAGGTCGGATGGGTGTCTCCGTTCTCCGGTATCGGAGGCTTCAGAAGAAGGAGGACAAAGATGGCCGAAAGAGGAGGCGCTGGTACCGGAGAACGGAGACACAAAAATCCAGTCAATGGAAGTCCCCAACATCATGTCATTGTATACAAAAAAATACACACACACATGCGTATACAGTGCCTACAAGTAGTATTCAACCCCCTGCAGATTTAGCAGGTTTACACATTCGGAATTAACTTGGCATTGTGACATTTGGACTGTAGATCAGCCTGGAAGTGTGAAATGCACTGCAGCAAAAAAGAATGTTATTTCTTTTTTTATTTTTTTTTTTTTAAATTGAGAAACGTTTATTCAGAGGGTCATTTATTATTCAACCCCTCAAACCACCAGAATTCTGTTTGGTTCCCCTAAAGTATTAAGAAGTATTTCAGGCACAAAGAACAATGAGCTTCACATGTTTGGATTAATTATCTCTTTTTCCAGCCTTTTCTGACTAATTAAGACCCTCCCCAAACTTGTGAACAGCACTCATACATGGTGAACATGGGAAAGACAAAGGAGCATTCCAAGGCCATCAGAGACAAGATCGTGGAGGGTCACAAGGCTGGCAAGGGGTACAAAACCCTTTCCAAGTAGTTGGGCCTACCTGTCTCCACTGTTGGGAGCATCATCCGGAAGTGGAAGGCTTATGGAACTACTGTTAGCCTTCCACGGCCTTTACAGTCTTTGAAAGTTTCCTCCCATGCCGAGCCCAGGCTTGTCCGAAGAGTCAAGGCTAACCCAAGGACAACAAGGAAGGAGCTCCGGGAAGATCTCATGGCAGTGGGGACATTGGTTTCAGTCAATACCATAAGTAAAGTACTCCACCGCAATGGTCTCCGTTCCAGACGAGCCCGTAAGGTACCTTTACTTTCAAAGCGTCATGTCAAGGCTCGTCTACAGTTTGCTCATGATCACTTGGAGGACTCTGAGACAGACTGGTTCAAGGTTCTCTGGTCTGATGAGACCAAGATCGAGATCTTTGATGCCAACCACACACGTGACGTTTGGAGACTGGATGGCACTGCATACGACCCCAAGAATACCATCCCTACAGTCAAGCATGGTGGTGGCAGCATCATGCTGTGGGGCTGTTTCTCAGCCAAGGGGCCTGGCCATCTGGTCCGCATCCATGGGAAGATGGATAGCACGGCCTACCTGGAGATTTTGGCCAAGAACCTCCGCTCCTCCATCAAGGATCTTAAGATGGGTCGTCATTTCATCTTCCAACAAGACAACGACCCAAAGCACACAGCCAAGAAAACCAAGGCCTGGTTCAAGAGGGAAAAAATCAAGGTGTTGCAGTGGCCTAGTCAGTCTCCTGACCTTAACCCAATTGAAAACTTGTGGAAGGAGCTCAAGATTAAAGTCCACATGAGACACCCAAAGAACCTAGATAACTTGGAGAAGATCTGCATGGAGGAGTGGGCCAAGATAACTCCAGAGACCTGTGCCGGCCTGATCAGGTCTTATAAAAGACGATTATTAGCTGTAATTGCAAACAAGGGTTATTCCACAAAATATTAAACCTAGGGGTTGAATAATAATTGACCCACACTTTTATGTTGAAAATTTATTAAAATTTAACTGAGCAACATAACTTGTTGGTTTGTAAGATTTATGCATCTGTTAATAAATCCTGCTCTTGTTTGAAGTTTGCAGGCTCTAACTTATTTGCATCTTATCAAACCTGCTAAATCTGCAGGGGGTTGAATACTACTTGTAGGCACTGTATATATATATCAAACCACCAGAATTCTGTTTGGTTCCCCTAAAGTATTTAGAAGTATTTCAGGCACAAAGAACAATGAGCTTCACATGTTTGGATTAATTATCTCTTTTTCCAGCCTTTTCTGACTAATTAAGACCCTCCCCAAACTTGTGAACAGCACTCATACATGGTCAACATGGGAAAGACAAAGGGGCATTCCAAGGCCATCAGAGACAAGATCGTGGAGGGTCACAAGGCTGGCAAGGGGTACAAAACCCTTTCCAAGGAGTTGGGCCTACCTGTCTCCACTGTTGGGAGCATCATCCGGAAGTGGAAGGCTTATGGAACTACTGTTAGCCTTCCACGGCCTGGACAGCCTTTGAAAGTTTCCACCCGTGCCGAGGCCAGGCTTGTCCGAAGAGTCAAGGCTAACCCAAGGACAACAAGGAAGGAGCTCCGGGAAGATCTCATGGCAGTGGGGACATTGGTTTCAGTCAATACCATAAGTAACGTACTCCACCGCAATGGTCTCCGTTCCAGACGAGCCCGTAAGGTACCTTTACTTTCAAAGCGTCATGTCAAGGCTCGTCTACAGTTTGCTCATGATCACTTGGAGGACTCTGAGACAGACTGGTTCAAGGTTCTCTGGTCTGATGAGACCAAGATCGAGATCTTTGGTGCCAACCACACACGTGACGTTTGGAGACTGGATGGCACTGCATACGACCCCAAGAATACCATCCCTACAGTCAAGCATGGTGGTTGCAGCATCATGCTGTTGGGCTGTTTCTCAGCCAAGGGGCCTGGCCATCTGGTCCGCATCCATGGGAAGATGGATAGCACGGCCTACCTGGAGATTTTGGCCAAGAACCTCCGCTCCTCCATCAAGGATCTTAAGATGGGTCGTCATTTCATCTTCCAACAAGACAACGACCCAAAGCACACAGCCAAGAAAACCAAGGCCTGGTTCAAGAGGGTAAAAATCAAGGTGTTGCAGTGGCCTAGTCAGTCTCCTGACCTTAACCCAATTGAAAACTTGTGGAAGGAGCTCAAGATTAAAGTCCACATGAGACACCCAAAGAACCTAGATAACTTGGAGAAGATCTGCATGGAGGAGTGGGCCAAGATAACACCAGAGACCTGTGCCGGCCTGATCAGGTCTTATAAAAGACGATTATTAGCTGTAATTGCAAACAAGGGTTATTCCACAAAATATTAAACCTAGGGGTTGAATAATAATTGACCCACACTTTTATGTTGAAAATTTATTAAAATTTAACTGAGCAACAAAACTTGTTGGTTTGTAAGATTTATGCATCTGTTAATAAATCCTGCTCTTGTTTGAAGTTTGCAGGCTCTAACTTATTTGCATCTTATCAAACCTGCTAAATCTGCAGGGGGTTGAATACTACTTGTAGGCACTGTATGTGTATATATATATATATATATATATATATATATATATATATATATATATATATTAGCTGTACTACCCGGCTTCGCCCGGGTTAATAACTGCTGTTAACAAAATAGAATTTATTAACAAAAATGTATTTTGCACACAAAAACCACAAAACAAATAGATAGAAGTATAATTATTAAATTGTTGCCTATATTAACCAATCAGAGCTCAGATTAATTAACTGTAGCAAAATAGAAGCTAAGCTGTGATTGGTTGCTATTGGCAGCCTGATAAATCTCCAGGCAACAGAAAGCCCTCCCCTTGACAGTATATGGCTATGTGCGCACAGTGCGTTTTTCGTGGCGTTTTTGCGCGTTTTTCGGGTGCGTTTTTGGCCTCAAAACTGCAGGACTTTGCTTCCCCAGCAAAGTCTGAGTTTTCATTTTTGCTGTCCGCACACATCTGTTTTTTTTACCTGCGTTTTTGAGTAAAAAAAAAAAAATGGACATGTCAGTTCTTTCCTGCGTTTTTCTGCGTTTTCCCCCCATGCAATGCATTGGAAAAACGCAGCAAAACGCACAGATCAAAAACGCAGCAAAACGCAGCCAAAAACGCACCAAATCGCGGCAAAAACGCATGCGTTTTTTGATGCGTTTTTTCGACGCAGGTGCGTTTTTGTGCGTTTTTAGCGGCCAAAAACGCACAAAAACGCAGCGTCAAAAAGACGCAGTTTGCGAACCTAGCCTATATTAGCTCACACATACACACATAGACAGGTCATGTGACTGACAGCTGCCGTATTTCCTATGTGGTACATTTGTTGTTCTTGTAGTTTTTCTGCTTATTAATCAGATTTTTATTTGTGAAGGATAATCCCAGACTTGTGTGTGTTTAGGGTGATGATGTGGCGAGGTTGGTGTATGTGTGGTGAGATGTGTGCTGAGGGTGGTATATGTGTTCAAGCACGTGGTAGTGTGTGGCGCATTTTGTGCGTGTGTTCATATCCCCGAGTGTGGTGAGTATCCCATGTCGGGGCCCCACCTTAGTAACTGTACGGTATATACTCTTTGGCGCCATTGCTCTCATTCTTTAAGTCCCCCTTGTTCACATCTGGAGCTGTCAATTTGCCCCCAACACTTTTCGTTTCACTTTTTCCCCATTATGTAGATAGGGGCAAAATTGATTGGTAAATTGGAACGCGCGGGGTTAAAATTTCGCCTCACAACATAGCACCCGGTGCTGCCCGGGATAGTAACTATCTCTCTGTTTCTCTCCCATTCTCTGTCTGTCTCCCCCTCTGTATATATCTCTCTGTCTCTTTGTCTGTCTGTCTCGTTCCCTGACTGTCTCTGTCTATTTCCCTGTCTGTCTATCTATCTCTGTCACTTTCCCTGTCTGTCTCTTTCCCTGTCTGTCTCTTTCCCTGTCTGTCTCTTTCCCTCTCTTTCCCTGTCTGTCTCTTTCCCTGTCTGTCTCTTTCCCTGTCTGTTTCTTTACCTGTGTCTGTCTTTTTGTTTGTCTCTTTACCTGTCTGTGTTTGTCTCTTAACCTGTCTCTCTCTTTCCCTGTCTGTCTCATTCCCTGTCAGTCTGTCTCTTTGTCTGTGTCTATCTTTGTGTCTGTCTCTTACCCTGTCTATGTCTGTTTCTTAGCCTGTCTGTGTCTGCCTCTTTCCCTGTCTGTGTCTGTCCCTTTCCCTGGCTGCATTGTGACACACCAACATTCCATATAAGGGCGTGGCTGCGCATTCTTCTGAAGTTCTGGCTGCACTGTGGATCCCAGCTCCATTCGCTTTAATGGAGGCAGGTTTTTTGGTGAATAACTGTAAAAAGCGGGGTTAAAATTTCCCCTCAATTATAGCCTATGACGCTCTCGGGGTCCAGAAGTGTGAGTGTGCAAAATTGTGTGGCTGTAGCTGCGACGGTGCGGATGCCAATCCCGGACATACACACACACATTCAGCTTTATATATTAGATATAGATATATAAAAATGGTATTCTTTACTTTCAATGGCATCCCGGAGATTGTCCTATATTTCACAAGCGAATCAAGGCACAAGCATGTGAAATTGCACATAAACGGCTCTTATGAATAAACAAAAAACAATTAAAATCCATAAAATTCATAATAACAAAAACCCACCACATAAAATTAGTGCAAATAATTAAAAAGATATGAAACTGACTTAGGCTATGTGCGCACGCTGCGGATTTTACCGCGGATTTGCTGCAGAAAATGTGTCTAGCATTGCTGCAGTCAGTTCCCCAGCAAAACCTATGGGTTTTAAAAAATGCTGTGCGCACACTGCGTTTTTTTATACCTGCGGATTTACCCGCGGAATTTCCGCTGTGGAATTATTGAGCGTGTCACTTTTTTGCAGGTACCTGCAGGTTTTGCCATAGATAATGGTAAAAATCCGCAGGGACCAACAAGGGGCAAATCCGCACCAAACCATGGCAAAACCGAATGCGGATTTCATTGTGGTTTTGGTGCGTTTTTTTACCGCAGGTGCGGGGTTCTTTAAGAGGTTCTTAAAAAGAATGAATTTTGCTCAGTCCGCACCACCAAAATCAACTCCCACCATTGAGAGAAATTCTTATTTATCTAAATTTAAATTAAATAAATATATCCACACTAATTTGGTCATTAATATACTAAACTAACATTACTTTTCCAGTTATTCAGCTCTGTGGTTATCCTCCACATTTCCACTAGGGGGCAGCAAATACTTTTTGTTGCTGTCAATGCTCCTAACGGAAAGTTTCACAATTCTGTAAAGTTTCTTCTTGTGGAGAGCAGACAGATGGCGTAAGGACACTTAAAGCCATGGGAATGCTTCCTTGGGAATTTGATTTATGCAAAAACCCTCTTCATAGAGGAAGAGAACAGTAGCTTTAGTGCCTAGTATTGGATGTAGCAATCTTATAAAGTCAGTACTGACCATTTAACCAGTTAATTGCAATGTGATGTAATTATCCGTCATTGCAATAGTGCCGTGTAGGGAGAGGGCTCAGGAGCCGGCATCTGTGTCTTTACAGCAGTGTCCAGAGCTGAGCTCCTATTGCTGCTGGATACCATTTAAATGTCAGTGTGAATCTCCGACAGTGGCATTTAAATGAAGTGGTTGCCAATGCCCTCAAGCTTTTAATAAAATATAACAAACAACGTAATCAAATCATCCCTCATTTTTCTTATTAGAAATTAAAAAAAATGGTATCGCTAAGGAAAAGACGTAACGAGAAAAAAAGTAAAAATCCCAGAATTTTTTTTTTTTGTTTTGTTCATCAGGCACTCATGTGCTCAGTACTGGTAACTAGTGATGAGCGGGCACTACCATGCTCGGGTGCTCAGTACTGGTAACTAGTGATGAGCGGGCACTGCCATGCTCGGGTGCTCAGTACTGGTAACTAGTGATGAGCGGGCACTGCCATGCTCGGGTGCTCGGTACTCGTAACTAGTGATGAGCGGGCACTACCATGCTCGGGTGCTCAGTACTCATAACTAGTGATGAGCGGGCACTACCATGCTCGGGTGCTCGGTACTCGTAACTAGTGATGAGCGGGCACTACCATGCTCGGGTGCTCAGTACTCATAACTAGTGATGAGCGGGCACTACCATGCTCGGGTGCTCGGTACTCGTAACTAGTGATGAGCGGGCACTACCATGCTCGGGTGCTCAGTACTCGTAACTAGTGATGAGCGGGCACTACCATGCTCGGGTGCTCGGTACTCGTAACTAGTGATGAGCGGGCACTACCATGCTCGGGTGCTCAGTACTCATAACTAGTGATGAGCGGGCACTACCATGCCCGGGTGCTCTGTACTCGTAACTAGTGATGAGCGGGCACTACCATGCTCGGGTGCTCAGTACTCATAACTAGTGATGAGCGGGCACTACCATGCTCGGGTGCTCTGTACTCGTAACTAGTGATGAGCGGGCACTACCATGCTCGGGTGCTCAGTATTCGTAACTAGTGATGAGCGGGCACTACCATGCTCGGGTGCTCAGTACTGGTAACTAGTGATGAGCGGGCACTGCCATGCTCGGGTGCTCGGTACTCGTAACTAGTGATGAGCGGGCACTACCATGCTCGGGTGCTCAGTACTCATAACTAGTGATGAGCGGGCACTACCATGCTCGGGTGCTCGGTACTCGTAACTAGTGATGAGCGGGCACTACCATGCTCGGGTGCTCAGTACTCATAACTAGTGATGAGCGGGCACTACCATGCTCGGGTGCTCGGTACTCGTAACTAGTGATGAGCGGGCACTACCATGCTCGGGTGCTCAGTACTCGTAACTAGTGATGAGCGGGCACTACCATGCTCGGGTGCTCGGTACTCGTAACTAGTGATGAGCGGGCACTACCATGCTCGGGTGCTCAGTACTCATAACTAGTGATGAGCGGGCACTACCATGCCCGGGTGCTCTGTACTCGTAACTAGTGATGAGCGGGCACTACCATGCTCGGGTGCTCAGTACTCATAACTAGTGATGAGCGGGCACTACCATGCTCGGGTGCTCTGTACTCGTAACTAGTGATGAGCGGGCACTACCATGCTCGGGTGCTCAGTATTCGTAACTAGTGATGAGCGGGCACTACCATGCTCGGGTGCTCAGTACTCGTAACTAGTGATGAGCGGGCACTACCATGCTCGGGTGCTCAGTACTGGTAACTAGTGATGAGCGGGCACTACCATGCTCAGGTGCTCAGTACTGGTAACTAGTGATGAGTGGGCACTACCATGCTCAGGTGCTCAGTACTGGTAACTAGTGATGAGCGGGCACTACCATGCTCGGGTGCTCAGTACTCGTAACTAGTGATGAGCGGGCACTACCATGCTCGGGTGCTCGGTACATGTAACCAGCAGTTGGATGCACAGATGAGCACGATTCAAGTACCGAGCATAATGGAAGTCAATGGGAAACCCGAGCATTTTTCCAGACGATCTTCCAGAAAAAAATATAAAAATCTTTAGAAGTTTGGTGTTGCCATAACCATACTGATCTGTAAAATTATGTTTTATGGGTCTTTTTACCAATAGAATGAACCTCGAAAAAAAAATAAAAATGACCCGAACAGCATTTTTTTTTTTTTATTATTTCATGCCACTTGGAGATTTTTTTCATGTTTTCCAATACAATGAAAGGTAAAATCAATGTCAGAATTCAAAACTACAAGTCCTGCAAAAAAACAAGAGCATAAGGGTATGTGTGCAGAAAAATGAAAAGGCTATTATGGCTTTTGGAAGAAGGAGAGGAAAAAAATGAAAGCTAAAAATAAACAAAGCGCCATGAGTTGGGGTAAGAATCCACACCAGATGCTCCATTTGCACATATGTATTTTGGGGTGTTTGCCTCTCATCAGTGCAAAGCAGGAGAATTGGTGTGAGGGTCCACAGGAAGCCTCTGACACATCTGATCTCCCTCTCCTGCTTTGCACTGATGGTGGGCAATTGTCCCAAAACACATGCCTGTCAATTGAGTTTCTGGTTTGCTTTCTTGTCCGAAGTCGTGTGTTTGACTTGTATAATTGCTGGCTCCAGTAGGGGGCACTAAAGCGCTCGTCATTCTGGTTAATCAGACATGAACCAGAACACTTGGTTTATGAGTAATGAAAATGGAAAATTCCTAGAAAAGTGAATGTAGTTTTTCAACCAGAACGTGGACGTCCCTCATCAGAACAGAACAATCTCGGTTGGTAATTTGTATTCAATTAATTACAAAGTGCCCTATTCAGAGGGAACCTGATCACGGACACAAGCTGCCCCGATCCACGGGCAGCCACTGTGGGATTTCAGCCACATATGATTAACTATGAGACGCTCAGAGAGAAGAACCATAGCTAAATGTTTGGGTCCGGAACCAAACAGCCGACCAATGAAACCGGCCTAAATGCTTTGTAGGACCTGTCCTGTTCATAAAACCTCGGACCCTTATTCCCATTTATATGATCTATTTTATCAGCAACACCAAAGGAGCAAAAAGGGCAGTAAACAGGAGGACACTAAACAGGAGGACACTAAACAGGAGGACACTAAAGGAGTGATAAATGGCAGATTGGCACAGATTTTCGTGGCCTCTTTAGCTCTATTCTGTTCAGTGTTTAAAGATGAGTATTTGCCATTTATTGACACATTAAAGCGAGACTGTCACCGCAAAATGACTGTTCAAACCAAGTACAGGCGCTCGGTGCACCCTTGGCGTGTCCAGCAATTCAATGCACCTTGCCACCTACTTGTCTTGTATCTATGTCTGTCCTCATCTTCATTGATTGACAGGAGGTTGGAGACGGATAGGAGAAAAATGTAGTTGGGAAAGTGCATCATGCTGCCGTACCGCACCAAGGGTGAACGGAGCGCATGCGCTTGTGACATTCATGTTGTGCTAACAGTCTCCCTTTAAAATTGCTTTAAATGGAAGTGTACAGACACTTTGTAATGTTTTATATATCCTGTATATATTTTGTCTGTCTTGAAACACCCTGCAGATCGGTGGTGTTCAGTTCCTGAGAAAACGCGATGGTAAAACTGGATGGTAAAACTGCACACTGATGGCTTGCATAGAGCGCTGTTGTGTTTGTAGGTTTCCGTTTTTATGGCCATAATACCAACAAAAAAACCTCATATTTTTTTTGTACAGGATGCAGCTAGGACCCTTTCTGTTAGGCTTTGCATATTAGAGTTCCTGTCCCTGTATGGTGCACAGATGGAGTACGGCTTGGCAGCCCGCCTGATCTAATAGTATGGGAAATAGTATGAGAAAACCTGATTGCTCAAAGCACTTTGAGCGCATGCACAGTGTGATGGGCTTACTATTGAACCTACATTCCATGCTGTGCATGCGCTCATGCAGGAACTGAACACTTTTCTTTTCTGAAGTGACCCCCAAACTACAAGATGTTTAAAGACTTAAAAAAAGGGTTTTTTTTTTTATTTTATGTACCCCTGAGGGGCTTAGCCAGCAGGTTAACTTACTGCTGGGGAACTGACCTTAGATACCCCAACAATCCCGAACACTCTGCTCTAGGAGCACGGTTTGAATAGATCAGGTAGAGAATGCAAAATTGTTCTGCATTCATTCTTTAGTTATGTTGCGGGCGGGGGCCGCTGCCGCTTCTGGGGCCACTTGGATCCGGGTTCGCTGCTAAGGCTCGAGTGGTCACCGGACCCGGGCTCGCACGGCCGTCCGTCCTCACAACCGTCGGAAGAGCGGATATTTACAGGGGAGTTGTTATGTCTGTGACGCCACCCGTGGGTTGCGGTGAGGGATGGTAACACCGCCGCTGCCTGGTGATGGGGCGCCCGGGGCTGATGGAACGGGGCAGCAAGGTGGGATCCCCTCCACTGGTAGGGGAGGTGTAGTTCCGGGGCCCGTTGAGGGTACACAGGAGTAATGGCTGCCGGAGGTGGTTGCCGGGTTGGACCGGGCATCAATGGTGTACTCACAGTTCAGTAATCTCACATAAGTCCAGTGGTAAACCAAGTTGCCAGTGACCGGCTGCCGTTGGAGGGTGCATTCGGGTCCCACACCCGGGTGTAGTAAACAGGGGTCCCTTCCTCCTGCACTCAGTGTCTGTGTTTTTCTCTTCTGTGGGACGACTCCGCATGGAACGGGGAAGTCCACTCCCGGTTCTGTGTATATTTGGGAGCTGTGGCCCTCGAAATCTAACCCTTGGGATTTCTGTGGGTCTGACGGACACCCTATCCCCCGCGCTGGGCTTCCGTTTCACTCTCTGGGCTTCTGGAGAACAAGGCCTGAAACTTCGTCCTTTGCTGTTTGATTAACAAGGGGCATGCAACCTTCCTCGTCCTAGGGTCCAGGCACCCCATTTGTGCACGGCCTCCGGACCGGATTCCCGCTGTCGGCATCGGCGGGCTACAACCCTGCCCCGGTTCACTTTAGGTCTGCCACAACCAGATCTCCGTTGCCTGTGGCCCTGTTTACTGTCTGCCACCTAGCCGGGTAGTCCAAGGGCCCCTACCCCTGTCTACACTTCTCAGGCTGTACTTCACTTCCACTCCGACTGTCAGCTTCCACTGTCAGAACTGTTCTCACTCCAAACTTGAACTAGACTCTCATGTTCCCGCCCCTGACACCTCAGGACCCCTAGGTGGGCGTTCTCATCCACCTGGTCCCGCCCACTAGTGTGTCTTTATTATCATGAGGGGGTGGCTAGGCTTTAATGGCTGTGTGTTGTACCTGGGTGTGGGTGTTTGGTGGTAACAAGGAGGTAGGACAACTTTTGTGACTACCTGGTTTTGCCAGGGCGTCACAGTTACAGCAAAGATGGGGCTGCAGTGTGTACATCGCCCAGGCCAAAAACTAGTACTCTAGCAGGATACAGCTAAACCCCCACTAAATGGAGGCATCACAGGTGCAGGAGGAGCAAATCACACACACACCTCCAAAACATGGAGGGGGCGATTGCTGGATGGTAAAACTATACACTGAGGGCTTGCATAGAGCGCTGTTGTAGGCTTCCGATTTTATGGCCATAATACCAACAAAAAACCTCATTTTTTTTGTACAGGATACAGCCAGGCCCCTTTATGTAAGGCTGTGTCCGCGCTTTGCGTTTTCACCTGCTTTTCCGCAGCGTTTTGAACTGCAGCGTTTTCATGCCAAAAGGCATGTGTTTTGATTTTCAAGCAAAGCCTATGGGGGGATTTCTTGTGCGCACTTTGCTGTTCAAAACGCTGCGTTTAATTTGCAGAATTTTGGGCAAAAACTCAGCGTTCAAAGAAGCAGCATGTCAATTGTTTTTGCCATTTGGGCTGCGTTTTGCTAACATTGAAGTCAATGAGAAGTTGCCAAAAGCAAGAAACATCAAAATTCCAGCGTTTTATCTGCTTTTAGCTGCAGAAAACATGCGTTTATGACATCAAAATAATCGAATGATATGTCCCTTTACACACACACAGACAAGTAAATTAATGAAAAATATTAATTTATTGATATTTTAGCCATATATAGTATAAAACCGCTATAATTATATTAAATAACTTTTTTCGTTATGATTGACTAAATTATATTTGTTTTCATTTTTTTTTTTTCCCTTTTTTCATAGTGTTTGAATGTTAAAACTTTATTTAGTAGTGTCTTTGTAGTCAAAACGCATCGGACTTTAAGCAATGGAAAAGCATGTAAAAAGCGCTAAAAAGTGCGGCTAAAACGCGGTAAATACGCACGCGTATTTATCGCGTTTTGATGGTCAAAAGCAATTTCTGCCAAAACATGCGTTTAGAACTGCAACTACATCGACGCAAAGTGCGGACATAGCCTTAGGCTATGTGCGCACGTGTGCGCTCTGCACTGCACCTAAAAGGTGCGCTTCAGAGCACTGCTGAAAAGCTCCGTTCTGAAGCGCATGGTGCCGGCAGAGAACGTGCGCTCTGCATGCAGCTCCTGCCATAGACAGAGCAGGAGCTGCCGGCAAAGCGCACGGAAGAAGTGACATGTCACTTCTTAGAACGCGCGTTTCGGGCAGCAGCTGAAGCGCTGCGCTCTAAGACGCCACGTGCGCACGGCCCCTGCACAATCTCCATAGATTATGCAAGGGACGCAGGACGCATGCAGTTACGCTGCGCTACAAAGCGCAGCGTAACTGCATGTAATTACGCAACGTGCGCACATAGCCTTGGGCTTTGCATATTAGAGTTCCTGTCCCTGTATGGTGCACAGACCGAGTACGGCTTGGCAGCCCGCCTGATCTAATAGTATGGGCGTCACCTAATAGGCTGCGGGCTTGTGACTGTGCATCTGCAAGTGTGAACAGTGCCGAGCCCCATTCTCCAGAACACTGGGAGTTTCAGTGCTACATTCCCATGTATCATCTCCACTGCGCACCCCTCACTGCGAAAATGCTGCAGTGATTTACTGATATCATTAAAAACAAGGCGATACAGATCCACACATTTAACCCTTTTCATCTTGTAAGGCTAGGTTCACACTTCCGTTAAATTGTATCAGTCACAATCCGCTGCTCTGGTAAACAACGGAATCCGTTTGGCGGATTCCTTTGTTCCCATAGACTTGTATGAGTGGCGGATTGTGACTGATGATGCTGCGTTGCATCCTCCGCCCGACTGATCAGTCCTGGAACTACTGACCGCGGAGCGGAAGGAACGCAGCCTGTAACGCTTTTTGAGCAGCGCAATCCATAGGATTTCGCTGTGCATGCTCTCTCTCGCTCCCTGCACACGTAACAAGGATACACAACGGGTTACCAAGCAATGCACTTTGCCTAGTTACCAGATATTTACCCTGGTTACGTGTGCAAGGAGCCAGCGCTAAGCGGTGTACACTGGTAACCAAGGTAAATATCGGGTAACCAAGCAAAGTGCTTTGCTTAGTTTTTACCCGATATTTACCCTGGCTACGTGTGCAGGGAGGCCGACACTTCCCCGCTCGGCTCCGCCCCCTCCCGCACTCCGCATGTACACACACACTCACCTGTCCCCAGCCATGCAGACCACGGCACTGACGTCCTCAGCGCCACGGCCCCGCTCTGCTCTACCCACCTCACACTCCGCCACCCGCACACAACGGAGTCCGGCAATGACTTCTGTTCTTTGTCATCCGTTGTACAATACATCAGTACATGCGTCAAGCAACGCATGTGACTGATGCAAAACAACGGATATGTGAACCTAGCCTAAGATGGTCGCTGGACATGTCATGATTGGGAGATATGTATCACAGAGGTGATTATCCTCAGTGATGGAAGCTAGCTCCAGCACATATAGTACTGACTGAGAGTGTTAATAGGGCATGACAAGGGCCAGGTTTACAAGCAGTCCAAGGGATGGATGAAACTGGCTGCTCACATAGTCCCACCCCAGGGCATGGAATGGTGGACATAAGGGAGTCCAGACGGATTCCTTAGCCGTGTGTTTAGCTAAGAAGTCTTCATGCTTATCACTGACGTGCCGTTGTCTGGACTCTGTATTCCGTTTTCCTGTACGGAGAGGACATTTATTTTCTTTGTTGGCGGTTTGCTTTATGGAGTTTTAATAAAGCAGCCTGGTCGTTTTACTTAAATTGCCTCCTGTGCCCACCCCAAATGCAACCGAGCGAGTCGAGACCCCTACAGTCTCAAAAGCTAAAATTTGCACCTTCATCCACATCATGAATTGACATGCTCCAGATCGCAAACCGGAGCTTTCACACTCCAGTATTTTTGTAACTTGTGCCATCCGTTATTCTTATGGATAAGTCACGGGCCTATTAACATACATGGGCCCTTTTCACATCCTTCACTTTTTGTAAACGAACTCACCAATGGAAGGCAACGGCTCATAGAAGAAATAAAAACAAATAACATCATATTCATTTGCAGTCATCTGATTTTTATTTTTTGTTTTATGTGTGAAGAATGGATGTAATAAGAACTCTAAAGACTGACATGGACCCAAAAAATGGCTAAAACCCCCCAAAACATATGAAAGATAACACCAATGTGTGAATCTTGTACTGATACAATACAGAGGCCCATGCCGCCACTTACTAAGGCCCTGTTCACACCCCTGTGTTGCCGATACATGTGACTTCCGTTTTCACACATACCGGAGACTGTCTCATGTAGACCCATTAAATTCAATAGTTTTCAGTGCTCCACACAGAGACATGATCCGTTTTTCTCCGTCAGCACGGCTGTCACACGGACCACACACGGATGTGATCTGTGTGGCATGTACGGGAGAAAACACCGGTCACTTAAAAAGAAAAAAAAAAAATAAATATATATATATATATACTTACCAGTCTCCTGCCTCTGCTGTTGCTTCCGGGTTGCTCATTATGCTCATGAATATTCACTGCACTCAGCAGACCCGGAAGTAACAGCAGTGCTGGAGACAGGTAAGTATACCAGCTCATGCGGTCCGTGTGCTATCCAGATGTGACATGGACAGCACACGGAAAACATACACACAGACAAACATATGAACCTGCCGCAAGAATCATCACATACGTGTATTACATGCATGAATGTGTAAAAGAGGCCTAACACTGAAAAATGTATCAGTCGAAATCTGCTGCTATGGTAAACAACGGAATCAGTTTAGCGGATTCAGTTGTGTCCCATAGACTTGCATTAGTGGCGGATTGCGACTGATGACCCTGCGTTGCGTCTGCTGCGTCGCGGTCCGTCGTTTTTTGACTGACCGCCGGGCGGGGAGCAACGCAGAATGTAACGATTTTTGGGCCGTCGAAAACAACGCACCGCGCAGAAATACGTCGCCATCCGTCACACTTGCAATGTATGTCTATGGTGCTGGATTCCGTCGTAATCCGTCTTACGACGGAATCCAGCGCTGGATTCTGTCATGCTCTACTGAGCATGCCCAGCATGTTTGGCACGCCCACTGGGCTGTCCCAAACACAAACGGATCATGACTGATCCGTCAAAAAACGGACGCACAGCGGATGTAACGGACGCAACGGATCAGTTTTTTCACAGGATTCCTGTGACAGGAATCCTGTGAAAAACACAACAACTGATCTGTTGCTGACGGATTGAAAACAACGGAAGTGTGAACTTAGCCTTAATTGCCTGTAGATTGTAGTGCATTACCAACTGAGGGCTGCAAATTCAGGGCTTGTGACATGCTATTTCTCTTTTGTATCAGCCAACCTTTTAGCACAAGCTGGGGCTTGCTCATGCAATAAATCCAGCGCAGTCATTAAACAGCGGCACCCGACAGACCTGATTGGCCATAATCGTTGTGTTGGGATTCAGTTGAAAATTCAACAGACAAAATGTGACTTTAATGAAGGAAAAAAAAAATGAAAGGTAGTAAAATAAAAGACGGAGCCGCGTGAATCACACTTGTGGAATGAGGATTTTGAAAAGACCTGTTGGAAGGATAATGCGGGTGTAAACGTCAGTTTGCTACATTTCCTGGTAGAAGTTTTCCCAGTAATGATCTGAAAACCCATCCGATGAGGAAGTGTGGGAGAGTCGGAGGAGGAAGGGTATTATACAAGGGTCATCGGACTAGGCAGTGACACGGATGTCACAGTATGGATCGAAAGGTCACCAAGTTCTCTGCAAAATATGGAGAGATGTGAAAAATTACTGATACGTTACTGGAAATGTAGAAGCCGACATGAATAATGCATTTAGTCTCCACCGGTCCTGGTCATTTCGGACTGGGTAAATAAAGCCAGACATAGTTTGGTGATCCCTGCTTCGAGTGCAGACTTGCCTAATTTGGACACATCATAACAAGAGACCGATCACTGGAGAAGGACATCATGGTCGAAGATGAGAGAAAACAAGAAGTGGAAGACCAGCAACCCAATGGCTTAAAACAATCAACAGTGGAGAAGACCCTGGTGAACTTATCTAGGAGAAGACCCTGGTGGACCTATCTAGGAGAAGACCCTTGTATACCCATCTAGGCTGCACAAAATCGAGCAGTGGGATGCTTGGTTGAGTGTCGCGGGTGCTCGGATGTGTTATTTGTGATACAGAACACAAAGCTTCGGCTCGCTTCACTGCAGGATGGGAGCTGATGTTCCAGTGAGAGCCACTTGTAGTCTCTGAATGGCTCTCACTGGGGGTAAAAACAAGTAGTAAACAACCTCCACCCTTTCTCCCCTGGAAATGCTTGGTTTATGGCTAGCTGTCAGTGAGCCGATCTGCTCAAATCGTGACTTCCCTTATACTAGTTACTCGAGTTGAGCGTGCCCAACTCCAGTAACAAGCACTCAAGCATGGTATTGTTCTATCATTATGAGTACCGAGCACTATTGTGGATTGCTAAATTAATGTAACTTCCCCCAGCCTCTCTGTCTACCTAACTCAGATGAGAATTACCTATGCGGATTGGGTGGCATTTCAATCAGAGCACAGCCTTATTCCACCAGTCTGGTAAGACCACCATACCATTTGATGAGTGCCCGGGAGATACAAAAAAAAAAAAAACACTGAGTCACCGGGTTGTTCTTTTACTTCATGGCTGCAATCTAGGGGTTTCAATCCTGGTTGGAAGTCCATTACCCAGGCTACGTACTTCAGGGTCTCTGAAACTGGATTATATTGTGCAGGATCACCACCAAGGATCCTAGGACTCGGTTGAAAGAGACCCAGGCAGGGGACAATTTGGTTACCTGGCTATGGACTTTGCTGTGCTCGTGAAGCTTCCTATACTTGTCAGTATCCTATTCTCGGTGGGTGCCTTCCAAAAGCGGGGTGCTGCTGGTTTGGGGTATGTGGACCTGGAAGCTACGAAGGCACGAATATTCTACTCCCTGGTGAGCCAGAGGAAGGGTGAGACTGTTGCCTGTTACGTTGTGTGATTTCCATGTTTTTGTGTTATATGCCTTTGATTGTTTGGGCATCCCATAAAGTCTAATTATTGTGGTTCCCGCACCCCGTGTTGTCTGAGTAGTGTTCTGTGCACGGGTACGGAGTTTGGGCCTTCAGTTGGGATGAGCCCTGGCCCATGTGGTCTTTCTAAAAGGTAGCTGGGCCAGCGGACGAGAGCACCCACTGACCCCCAGTGTCTCCACAGGAGAGCACCCACTGACCCCCAGTGTCTCCACAGGAGAGCACCCACTGACCCCCAGTGTCTCCACAGGAGAGCACCCACTGACCCCCGTGTCTCCAGAGCACCCACTGACCCCCGTGTCTCCAGAGCACCCACTGACCCCCGTGTCTCCACAGGAGATGACCCACTGACCCCAGTGTCTCCAGAGCACCCACTGACCCCCGTGTCTCCAGAGCACCCACTGACCCCCGTGTCTCCAGAGCACCCACTGACCCCCGTGTCTCCAGAGCACCCACTGACCCCCGTGTCTCCAGAGCACCCACTGACCCCCGTGTCTCCACAGGAGATGACCCACTGACCCCCGTGTCTCCAGAGCACCCACTGACCCCCGTGTCTCCAGAGCACCCACTGACCCCCGTGTCTCCAGAGCACCCACTGACCCCCGTGTCTCCAGAGCACCCACTGACCCCCGTGTCTCCAGATGACCCACTGACCCCCGTGTCTCCAGATGACCCACTGACCCCCGTGTCTCCAGAGCACCCACTGACCCCCGTGTCTCCAGAGCACCCACTGACCCCCGTGTCTCCAGAGCACCCACTGACCCCCGTGTCTCCACAGGAGATGACCCACTGACCCCCGTGTCTCCAGAGCACCCACTGACCCCCGTGTCTCCAGAGCACCCACTGACCCCCGTGTCTCCAGAGCACCCACTGACCCCCGTGTCTCCACAGGAGAGGACCCACTGACCCCCCTTGTCTCCACAGGAGAGGACCCACTGACCCCCGTGTCTCCAGAGCACCCACTGACCCCCGTGTCTCCAGAGCACCCACTGACCCCCGTGTCTCCAGAGCACCCACTGACCCCCGTGTCTCCAGAGCACCCACTGACCCCCGTGTCTCCAGAGCACCCACTGACCCCCGTGTCTCCACAGGAGATGACCCACTGACCCCCGTGTCTCCAGAGCACCCACTGACCCCCCTTGTCTCCACAGGAGAGCACCCACTGACCCCCCTTGTCTCCACAGGAGAGGACCCACTGACCCCCCTTGTCTCCACAGGAGAGGACCCACTGACCCCCCTTGTCTCCACAGGAGAGGACCCACTGACCCCCCTTGTCTCCACAGGAGAGGACCCACTGACCCCCCTTGTCTCCACAGGAGAGGACCCACTGACCCCCCTTGTCTCCACAGGAGAGGACCCACTGACCCCCCTTGTCTCCACAGGAGAGGACCCACTGACCCCCCTTGTCTCCACAGGAGAGGACCCACTGACCCCCCTTGTCTCCACAGGAGAGGACCCACTGACCCCCCTTGTCTCCACAGGAGAGGACCCACTGACCCCCCTTGTCTCCACAGGAGAGGACCCACTGACCCCCCTTGTCTCCACAGGAGAGGACCCACTGACCCCCCTTGTCTCCACAGGAGAGGACCCACTGACCCCCCTTGTCTCCACAGGAGAGGACCCACTGACCCCCCTTGTCTCCA